>NC_056745.1:310814141-310841641 GCF_019279795.1 Protopterus annectens | reverse complement strand
ATGCCCCACAACAGGGTTGTGATAAGTGAAGAAAAAAAGAGTACATTCAAACAGCAGTTGCAGGACCCAGCAGATAAAGCAAGATGACATGAATTGTGATTGATAATGGGTGACCTGAATGCACATCTGAAGACAGACAGAACAGGGTGAGAGGACTGTCTGGGTGTAGGGCAACAAGAATAGAGGAGGGCAGGCCACTCTTATCTGGCAAATGGCTGGTTTGCGGCCAACATACAAGTGAGACACTCACAAGATCATATACAAGACTGTCCAACGTACAACTCTGGTAGACTTCCTCCTGGTAAGGAAAGAGCACTTTGGTAGAACCAGCAATTGCAAAGGCAGCCCCAGTGAAACAAACAGTCAGACCACAGTGTAAATCACTGGTTGCCACAAATCAGCTGCAAGCAGTGATCAGAAAAGGCTCCAAGGTCAACAAAGATTAGGCTGAAGACCTGGAAGTTGACTGGAGAGAGACAGCAAAAGGGCTCAAGTAATTACTCACGTTCTAGCACCCCAGGAAGGAGAGAGAACAGGTGAATTTGAAGAATGGCAATGCCAAAACAGCATGTGTGAGGAGTACAGGACTGCAGAACAGATACGAGGCCAAGCCTGGTATGGAAACATGGTACATAAAGAAAGCTTGTGGTGGAATGCAGAAGTCCAGGAAGTCATCAGAAGAAAGAAGTGCAGTAATAACTGGGAGATAGAAAAGACAGACCAGGTTAAGAAGGAATACTGGATGGTTAAAAAAAAGGTTAAGAGAGGATATGCTATGGCAAAGAACAAGGCATCAGAGGCTCTGCATCAGCTTCTGGAAAGTGACTTGGTGGATGGCACAAAGAAAGTAATAGGTTGCAAGGCAAAGAGGACAGTCAGACTCCCTTCATAAGGGATGGCAAGCCAGCAACAACCTGCTCACCAGTCCACATGAAAAAGGCAGATAGGAGTACTTTCAGCAGCTTCTGAATGAAGAAAACACCACAAAAGCTGTACTGCCCCAGACGGTTTACTACTGAAACCTTGAAACTGCATAGGTTGAATGGTCACATGGTCAACCTGAACTCCTGAATCTGGAACAGCAAAATTGCGGCCAGGTTGAAACTGAATACATCTACATCAATAGTTTGTTGTATTCGACATAGCAGGAGGTAACATCAGTCACCCTTGCTATGCAACACACCGTACCATGACATTCCATAGTCAACAGTACATGTATTTTACTATTTTGCAAGGGGCAAGCCCCCCAGCACCCCCACACCCCCTGCAAATTACATATGCCAACTCAGAGATTGCACTACAATGATGAAATGGATTAATTCCTTGTTCCTTACTGAACCGTGATTTCCACTCTATTCTGAACTCAAATACTCTAACTACACTACCCATTCAGTGTAGTGTAGTCGATGTATTTAGGTTTGGAAAACTGCTCACTGGAAATCTGCATTTTCAACAGTGTCACTCTCAACTGAATGCAGTTTGCAATAGTGATTGTAAACCGCCCCAGACACAGTCTGCAATGAAAGAAGTGGAGGATCTCACCCTAGAAGTAGTAAGAACAGTACTAAGGAAAATTAAAACAAGGAAAACAGCTGACTCAGATGAGGTCACAGCCGGTATGATCAAGATGTTGGCCGAGATGGAGGAGAAATGTCTTCTGAGGCTATTCATAGCAGTATGGAGAGAAAGGTGTATCCCAGATGACTGGAGAAGAGACATACTAGTGCCAGTGTACAAGAAAAAAGGGACAACCACAATTGCAGGCAGTATACAGGTATCAAACTCCTGTCGCACTGCATGAAAGGTATGGAGGGAGTGGTTGATAAATGAATATGCAGAGTAGTAGAAAGACGGCGGACCAGCAGTTTGGATTCAGATCAGGATGCAGCATGACCAAACAAATGTTTGCAGTGAGACAGATAATGGTGAAGAAGCTAGAAATAAGAAAAAAAAGAGAGAGTCCAAACCGACATCTCTTGAATTACAGAAAGCATACAACAAGGTCCCAAGAAATTTGATTTGGGCAGTCCTGCTGTAGTTCAAAGTCCCAGAAACGTTGGTAAAAACAGTGCAGGCTATGTACAAGAACCCAATGCTCAAGTACTGACAGTGTCTATCAGTGGAGTTCCCAGTGGGAGTGGGTGTGCATCAGAGTTCAGCTCTGAACCCACTGCTGTTAAAACTAGAGATGGATTACATTAGCAAAAAGGTTAGATGGGACAGATCATCAAAATTGCTATATGCAGACAATGTGGCATTACAAACACACTGAGTAAGAACGTCAGCAAAGGATAAGGAAATGGAATGCAAAAATGACAATATATGGAATTAAATAAACAAAGGCATCTAGCAAAGGGGTAAGTAGATTGTGTTAGAAAAGACCTGAGACAGTCAGACATGACTTTCGAAGAAGGTAGGATGGTGGCATTAAATTGAGAGAGACAATAACAGTTGACACAACATCCCAACCTCAACTAGAAGTGTGAAAAAGGGGTTGATGAAGGTGATGGGTTAAAAATGATAGAAGAGGTGAGGAAGGTAATAACAGAGGAAGAAGATTTAATCACACCACTCGCTGAAGGAGGTCAGACAGAATGGGGCATGAAATTGCTAAACGAGTTAAATAGATTTCATCATTTTTAAGAAAACAGGATTAAAAGGATGCGTTATAACTGCAACCACAAAAGGAGAAAAAAGAAGGGATAAGGAATTTCAGATAATGGAGTGATTGTGGGCGAAACAGTAAGACCAGGTGGAGTACTTGGCTCAAATAGAAATGGATAAAAACTTGGGAGGAAATAAATGATAACACTGACTGAAAGACGGACTAAGGTGGATACAGGTAACAGTGAGAAGGGTGGCTCAGGAGCTATTAGGACACCTGGAGGGTTAAGGTAGAAACCCCAAGACTAATTAAGATAATAAGAGATGCGAGACATGAAAATAAAGGAGTAAAGATCATCCTATCAAGAATGTGTAACGCATTAGTGGACATGAAAGCTGAAAGCTAGGAGAAAATGAAAGCTTACTGGGTAAAAGAACTAGGGGCAGAAACTCCCAAAATTACATGGTTGCAAGTAACCAACTCACAATATACGCTTTTAAATCTAGGAAATTCTGTATTTTTTGCATGGAAATACTTATACAGATACTTTTGTACACCAGCAAAGATTAAACAATGCTTCCAGTGGCAGAAAACTGCTGGAGGTGCATGGAGAGGCAGAACGGTACCTGGACCCATATATTTTAGGTATGTGAAAGTACTGACAGATTTAAAGAGAATTTGCCATACCATGCTCAATACAGTAACAGGCAAGCATTTAGAAGTAAGTTACTAAAAGGATTTACCCTTTATCTATAGGGAAGACACAGCAAACATAAAAAAGAAGGTTATCAGAGTACAGTATGGATGTCTAAAAAAGCAGCAACAAGAAGATGGAAAAAGAAAAGTACAGTTTTGTGCCTACCATAAATGTAGATGCCCGATAGGTATGCATCTGCAGTCATAACATATGGGTTGTCCTGCCTCAGGCAGCCCTTCGGTCGGCCGGATTCCAAAGTCTGGGTCTGGCCTCGGCTGATGTCGCACTTTCCCTGACGTCAGAGCGTCTGGGGAATAAAAGCATCAGCCGACGCCATTTTCCTCAGTTTTTCTTGCCCCAGATGCCAGGTGCCCTCTAGGAAGGCTAAATTTGGATAAATGCTGAAAAGTTCCAAACATTTGCAAAATTATATACATGTATAAACAAACAAATACACCATAATAGATTCCCCCAGCTAGCTAAAAGAGGGGTAAGTACCCTAGGAATACCACAGAGGGGTAGGAGGGAGGGTAATCCTGACTGCAGATGCATACCTATCGGACATCTACATTTATGGTAGGTACAAAACTGTACTATGTCCTTCAAGGATGCATCTGCAGTCATAACATATGGGTAGAATACCATAGCCAATCTGGGGGAGGAGGTACTAAGAAAAGGATGGTGTAGTTAAGATCCCCTGCAGGACTGCAGTAGCAAAACCTGCTCTGGATCTGGAGTATAAAGATAGATTGTAATGCTTGGCAAATGTATGCACGGAGCTCCAAGTAGCAGCTTCTAAAATGTCCTTGGTAGCCACCCCTCGTAGGAAGGCTGTAGTGGTGGCCGTGGCCCTTGTGGAATGAGGCCTGATGTTTTCAGGAACTGTCTTTCCATGAAAGGAGTAGCAAAATCGAATGCAATTTCCTATCCATTTTGAAATTGTCTGTTTGGAAATTGCTCTTCCTTGCACCCCAGTAGCATATGCTACAAAAAGTTGGCCAGTTTTTCTGCTAGTTTTTGTTCTGTCCAAGTAGTAGCGTAGTTGTCTGTGTATGTCCAGGGTGTGCAAAAGTTTTTCCCCTCTATTCTGTGGATTAGGGAAGAACATAGGCAAGTGAATAGCTTGGTTCACGGATACCCTAGATACCACCTTTGGCATAAAAGTAGGATTGGTTCTTAGTGAAACTCTGTCCTGGTGGAAAATAAGAAATGGCTGCACTGCCATTAATGCTTGTAACTCAGATACTCTTCTTGCTGAAGTGATTGCCAGAAGGAATGCAGTTTTCCAAGACAGAAACTGTAGATCCGCCGATACTGCTGGTTCAAAAGGAGGAAGTGTCAGTTTCTCCAGCACAAAGTTGAGATCCCAAGCAGGTAGAGGGGGTCTTCTTGGAGGTTTAATATTTTTGATCCCTCTCAGAAATTGTCTGAGGAGAGGGTGCGAGAAGATAGGTGGATCCACATTGTATTCTGCTGAAATTGCTGAAGCATGAATCTTAATGGAAGAATAGGACAGGCCATTGTGGAACAATTCTGCTAAGTATTCTAGGATATGTGTTATGTTTGCCACTGTGACATCTGAGCCTTTTGATGTGCTCCAAATGAGAAATCTCTTCCATTTAGCTGAGTATGTCTTCCTTGTGGAAGGCCTGCGAGCCTCCAAGATAATGTCCTTCACTCTCTGAGATAAAACAGTTGGATTGGGATTTAAGGAATTTTCCAGGCAGTTAGCAGCAATGTTTTCAAGTTGGGATGCAGGGTCGTGAAATTGTTCTGCGTCAGAAGAAGAGGTCATAGGGGGAGAGGCCATGATTTTGCCTGAGACATGCTTCTCGGTAATGGATACCAGTGTTGCCTTGGCCAGTCTGGAGCTATTAGTATCACTCTTGGCTGTTCCTCCCTGATCTTCAGTAGAACCTTGTACATCAATGGGAGAGGTGGGAAGGCATATACCTTTAGGGCTTTCCAGCTGAAAGAGAGAGAGTCCACCCTCCAAGCTTGTGGGTGGTATGTCCTTGAGCAGAATGTCTTCAGTTGATGGTTGAGTGGGGAGGCGAACAGATCTATCTCCGGCATTCCCCATGTCTTTGCTATGAGTTGGAAGATGTCTGGGTGCAGCATCCATTCGTGTGCATCCATGGCAGTTCTGCTTAAGCTGTCCGCCAGTGTATTTTCTTTCCCTGGCACGAATTGGGACTGTAGTTGGATATTGAGATTCAGGCATAGTTCCCACAGATTCATAGCCATCCGGCATAGAGGGTAAGAGTGTGTGCCTCCCTGCTTGTTTATGTACCACATGACCGTGGTGTTGTCTGTCCTTATTAACAGGTGGCCTTGTTGGAGGAAGGGTTTGAAGGCCTCAATTGCATGCCTCACTGCCAGCATTTCCTTTTGGTTTAAGTGCATGCTTAGCTGTCCTTAAGGCCATAGGCCTTGGATACATTTGCCCTCCATGTGTGCTCCCCATCCTCGGTCTGAGGCGTCCGTGGTGATGGTCTGCCTTGTTTTTGGTTTGTTGAAAGGCAACCCTCTGTTGGACTGGCAGGCCTGAGCCCACCACAGGAATTCCTTTTGAAGGCATGGAATGATTGGTATCATGGTTTCTAAAAACTGTGACTGTGTTGAGACCATACACTCCTTAGGTACCATTGTAATTTCCTCATATGCAGCCTGGCATGCAGTATCAGAATTATGCAGGATGCCATGTAACCCAGGGCCTGCAGGATTTTCCTTGCAGTAAGCTGAGTTTGTCTTGTCAGAATCATGAAGTAATCTGGAAGTTGTTTTTGTTTTTCTTCTGTGAGAAAGGCCATTTGGGTGGTTGTGTCCAGATCTGCACCCAAACAGGTTATCCTTTGGGATGGTACTAGTCTTGACTTTTGGATGTTGACTGTGTATCCCAAGGTCTGTAGCAGGTGTATGGCATAGGCCAAGTCCTTTATCAAATTTCCCTTGTTGTCCGCTTGTATTAGGCAGTCGTCTAGGTATGGGTAAATTTGAATTCCCTGTAGTCTGCAATGTGCAATTACTGATGCCAGGCATTTCGTGAATACTCTGGGCGCAGTAGATAAGCCAAAGGGCAATGCTGAGAATTGATAATGCTCTGATCCTGCAAGAAATCTAAGGTGTCTTCTGCAACTTGGTCGGATAGGGACGTGCAGGTATGCCTCCTTGAGATCTAGCGTCACCAGCCAAGACTCCTTGCCCAACATGGGAAGAAGTTGCTGTAGGGTCAGCATCTTGAATTTTGGCACAATGAGATAAGTGTTCAGTGCGGACAGGTCGAGAATAGGTCTCCATTGATTTTCTTTTCTTGGTACAAGGAATAGTCTGGAGTAAAATCCTTGGCCTTGTTCTGAACATGGTACCTTTTCTATAGCTTTCATCTGAAGTAAATTGTTGATCTGTCTTAAAGGCTCTGCCCTCTGATTTGGTGGAAGGTTTGGCATTCCGCTTCTTTTTGGCAAAGTGTGGAAGTGGAACCTGTATCCTTTGTCTATTATTTGCAGTGTCCATGTATCCTTTTGTAATATAATGCCAGTTTTTTGAGAATAAAGCCAGCTTTCCGCCCAAGGGTGCTTCCAGTTGATCCCTGGTAGGCGGAATCAGAGTTAAGTCATTGAGCCTGTCCTGGTGCAGTGGTTGTTCTTGTTGCTGTTGCACTACTCCTCTGGTTGACAGGCTGCCACTGACGGCCTCTGTAGGAGCCCTTCGATTGACCTCTGCCTCTAGGGCGCCTGTTTCTGCCTCTCTGGGCTCTGTCCGAGTCTGGAAAGGACCAATTCTTAGTAGGCCAGTTTCTGCTGAATCTCGGTGGTTGTACTTGCAGGAAATCTTTAACTGTTTGCACAGATTTTGCCTTTTCTTCAACCTTTTTTAAGATCTCCTGAGCAGAGGAGCCAAATAAATTTTGTTTCTCCATTGGAGCATCCAGGAGTTTAGCTTTAACATGGTCTGGCAAAGATTGTTCCTTCAGCCAGGCATGCCTACGAATAACTGCCCCAGTCATAGCTGATCTAAATGAAGCCTCCAGTGCATCATAGCCACATTTTAAGAAATGATTACTAACCTGTTGTGAATTGTGTACCAAATCCTGAAGGGATTTACGGTCTAGGGGTTCAGGAGAAGAAAGTTTCTTATTCAGTTCATCTAACCAAATACTCTTGGTACTGTATCATATGAAATTGACAATTTAATGCCCTGACAGAAAGAGTTGCAGAAGTATACACCTTCTTTCCCCATCTCTAAAGCTCTAGACTCTCTTTCAGAGGGTAGAGGATTTTTGGCAGTAGCGGCCGCAACCCCTTTAGGGCCCTGAGAAATAGTTTCTGGGTCTGCAGAATGGGCTTTATACAGATGGAAAGGAGAATCCGGGACCCTGTAGTATCTGTCAGGTTTGGCAGGGGCCGGAGGAAGAGTATCAGGGGCTGTACTGACATCATTGTACACATCATCAATTACATTCAGAACAGGAGGTATAGCTAAGGGCCTATGTTGAGGCAAATGCAAAAAGGTCCTTAATCTTTTTCTAGAATCAGAGAAATCCTGACCTTGCCATTGAAAATGCTCTCTCATGGAGTGTAGAGTCTCACCAAAGGAAAATTCTTCAGGAGGGGAGGCCGAAGGGATAGATTCCTCAGCATCTGAATCCTCGTAAGGCGGGTAAAGCCCCTTCCTGGTGGTCTGACAACTCAGACCCATCCGTGGAATCATCTGAAGAGTGTGGGTCAGAGGGGTCAGTCCTGGGCCTTTTGTCCGGAGGAGGGTGAGAGGCCCTGTCTGGGTGAGGTTGTGAACCCCTAATTAAGGAAATAAGGTCCTCAGCAAGGCTGAGGATCTGTGAACTAGAGGAAGGCCTCTGGGAGGTAGTTTTGGTAGGCAAAGCTTTAGATAGTTTGGCAGCTTTAGCCCTTGAAAAGGCCTTAATGGACATAGAAGCAGGGGGCCTAGCTGCCCCACGTGCAGGAGTAGAAATGTCCAAAGGTATGGTGTCAGACATGTCCTGAACACTGGTTTCGGTAGGAAGTTCTGTAGCCGACTCAGCCGGGGCCTCCCGGGCCTCGGTGGTCGGATGTATGGTTTCGGAAGAAGGAATCTCCGAGGACTCTGTTTCGTCCGAAACCGAGACACTCGCAGTAGGCCTAGCCGTGGTTTCAGCCGAAACCGTGGGCCGCGAGTGTCGGTCCTTTTCCTTCCGTTTTTTCACCATATGCGAAGTCGGAGTCTCCGACGGCATTTTATAAGCAAAAGCGGCTCCAAAAAATTCCTCTGCAAACTCCGACCGACGTCTAAGAGTTCGTCGGTTGAAGGAAGCACAGGCTAAACAGGCCGATACGTCGTGGTCTGGGCCTAAGCAAGGAAGGCAGTAGGAATGGAAATCCTTATGAGGTATTTGTTTCCCACAAGTTAAACAATTATTTACTTTGTCTGACATCGGCTGAGGCAAGAAAGAGTCCCCAATGGGGTACTTAGCTTTTTTCGAAGTCTTCGGTAGCTGAATTCACTGGATCTGACCGACCGGCACTTGCGAACAGCTTCTGCTTCAGGCACCGCGCGGCAAGAAAGACTGAGGAAAATGGAGTCGGCTGATGCTTTTATACCCCAGACGCTCTGACGTCGGGGAAAGTGCGACATCAGCTGAGGCCAGACCCAGACTTTGGAATCCGGCTGACCGAAGGGCTGCCTGAGGCAGGACAACCCATATGTTATGACTGCAGATGCATCCTTGAAGGACATCCCCTGAAATAGAGTTACTCAACAAATCAAGAAATAAAAAACATGTTTCGGAGGAAAAGGAAGGGTATATACAAAGAAATGGCTGCAATACACAAAAAAAAGACAACCAATCTTAGGATGGTGGGAAATACAGGAAAAGAAAGGGAACAGAGATAAGGAGGAAACCGAAAATGCATATTCTCCTAACAGCCAAAGTTAAACAGGAGGGATACAGGCTCCTACTGGAGGATAAGCAGAGGCACACAAGGAAGGAGAGAGCATGAGGAGTGAAAAGGAGCTAAAAGGGGCTCCTCACTCAGGTTTCCCCAACATTGGGATCTGGCCCTGCACATCAAACTTAAGGGATTGTAAAACAGGTTATTCAAATGTAAGCAAAGCAGCAGATACAAATAGGGATTACGAGACAGAAAGGAGTGATGAAAATGCAGAAGTTTTACTAAGATGATGAAGTTAAAACTTCTACACTGCAAACTAAGTTAATCATGTTAAGAAATTAACCATTTTGAAAATATATTAATATGTGATGGTCCTTAAAAGGCTTGACCCATAACCATAAGGCTAAACTGGATACAAAGTAAAAAATATGAACTATATGTATTAATATATTCATGTAATACAGTAACTAGACGTGAAACAAGGCTGCAACCATTTATGCATTACCACCTAATGCTATTGGATTGTATGGAAAAGCTCTGACCTTCTTAAAAGGGTTAATTTTGAAAGAAAAGGTTGTGAATTACACTTATTATGGACAATAATTTAGAGTCACAGACTTTTTACTTCAGAAAATGCAGGCTTCTTCGTGTTCTTCTATTCTGTCAATGTCTCAAATTAATAGCACTAATATTAGAAAAAAAAGGTGTCCCTAATTATTTCTGGATTTTCCTCTTATTCTGGAGGTAAACAGTTGAGAGCTATGCACAGACACCAGGCAGGACTGCCCATTTTCCCCTCTTACAATTAGGGACTTTATAAGCCTAGGCCTTCCACCCAAATGCAACCCACAAGTTTTATGCTTTGGACATTTACATAGAAGGTGATTTTTGGTTATGACATGATTTACTGGCTGCCTCTTTCCATCAGACTTAGTTGCCAGACCAGGGACGAATTTCCAATTTCCCACCCAATGATCCATATTATTCTTAAATAAGGTTATGGAAGGAATTTGTTTCATGTGGAAGGGTAGCCTATTCCAAAGAATGGGAATTCTCCAAATTACATATCAGTCTCTCCAACATGTCCTATTTATGCTGTAAGCAAATATTTAGGTCTTGGATCTAGTAGAATGTTCAAAATGATCAGAGTGGGGTCAAAGGATGCCTTGTAAACCAGGCATAGATCACTTCACAGCAGTCTGTAGGAGATAGACTATAGAGAGAGGTCTTTGAGGCAATCCGCATACAGCACTGTCTTTATGCCCTGTATTCTTTTTGTAAGGAACCTTCGCAGACATTCCAGTTGCTGCACGTGGCTAGTGAGATGCATACCAAAAGGGACATTATACTCTATAAGGGGTCAAATGAAAGCAGAGTACAGTGGCATGATGACCTCCCTGGACCTAAATGCCATCTACTTATAAATTGGGCAACTTATCGGGATTTGCTTACTGCCTTGGACACAGGTTGACTGAAGGCTTGGTTACAGTCTACATGAGTTCCCAGATCCCCGATTAGCGAGTCAACTCTTTGGTGTTTTATCAATGAGGTAGTTTCCCATGGTGGCAGACTTCCCAAAAAGTGCTATAATACATTTCTTGGCATTGAGTTTTAAGCCACTGCTTTGGCACCAGTCATTTGCCTGTGCTAAACCTTCCTGCAATGTTTGCATCTGGGGGGGGAGGGGGGGGGTTCTATGACTCCTCCCTGTTTGCAGTCATCTGTGAACTTGGCCAGCCAGAGGCCTTTGACATTGGCTTTGACTTCTGAAAATTACATGCTAAAGAGGACTGGGCACAGCACTGGGGGACTCCACTGGTATACTTGGATTCTTTAGCTAAACAGATAAAAGATTTGCCTGTTCAGATAAACAATTTGACAATTCAGAGATGCAACTAGTAAGACAGCCAAGAAAAACAGTTTGCTGATGATATCTTGTATTTTACATCTCCTGAATCTGGCATTAGGGTATTATTGTTGGACATTTTAAGACAGTTTCAAGTATTTCCAGGGTGTAAAATAATTTATTGCTATAGTCTTTGTTTCAGATTTATGCACCTACATATGAATTGGACAACACCCATATTTATGGAAGCATGAAATAAAGTACTTAGGTGAATATATTTAAAAGATTATGTTAAAGCAGCAAAGGAAATACGGGAAAAGGCCAAGCTGTAGTTTATTAAACAAATAAGAGACTGGAAACTAAGGATTAAGTTGGTGAAAATGCTTTTATTTAGTTTCTTTGGTCCTGTACAGAGGTCAGGTACACTTTTATCAGCCAGAGGAAAAATTGCAATGATAATTACTACAGACGAAGATTTACTGGAGAAATAAACAGGATAAGAGTAATGTGGGAAAAGTTTATTCTTCTTGTTGAACAGGGTGGTTTAGGATCACCTGATTTAGGATACTTAAACGCTACATAACTGAGATTAATGCATAGCACCAGCACATGGCTTAAGATGAAGGTGGAAAAAGATAATGGTGGAGCAATACAAGGAATGCAGAGATTGTTTATACTTGTGTATATGTTTGTGCAAGTGATGCACTGGCGGATAACATTATAAAGACTAAACTAGCCCGTTTAGCCAGTCTAGGGCCTGCTGGGAAACTGCAGCAATTGGTTTTGTGAAAAGGGGATAACTGCTGCCATTTTCAGAGTGAGTTCCTCAGGCTTTTTGCAGAGTTTTTGCCAATCAGCTCTATTCTTTTAAATGCAATTTATAGTACAGCCTAATACATGTGTGTATCCTTTATGATCAAACTACTCTAAAGCTACACCTCAGTGCACTGGTTTGTACAAGTTTTAACAACCACGGACCAAAAAGATAAACGGATAACAAACAAACTGGCTGGCAGCAAGAAAAACAATGAGTTTATTAGTGCTTTCGTCTGGTAAATCGCCAAACTTCTTCAGATAAACTGCATTACACTGAACAACTTTTTATGCTGACATACTGTGACATCACAGAATACACCAACCAATGCAAACTCATTACTACCATTTGAAATTATTTTCTAAAACCAATAAAAATTGGTTTTGTATTCCACATAAATTACTTTAAAAATATATAAATGCATAAACATTGTAAATATTGTAACTATGTTACAAACTACCTATCATATGTTCTTAATTGGAGAAAACTATTTTGATGGAAATCACTTCATTTAATCCCGATGGGGTTCCAGCATTCAAATAGATTTGCCACCATGTTTCTTTGTTTCCTAATAATACTTTCCAGGGTCCCCCGAGGGGGTCTATCCTGACCTGATGAACTACTGAAAATTTAAAACAATGGGTAGGAAATTTACTTACATGCTTACAAAGAACATTTGCATCCTTTCCATGGGAGATATCATAAATATGCTCGTATATCCTCTGGGATAGCTTATGTTCAGTTTTACCAACATAAACTGTAGGACAGTTTGAACAGCATGCAACGTAACTACCCCTTGTGTATAGCAGCTATATCTACCCCTAATTTGGATTTTCTTGTTACTGATATTTATACTTGACCTGCTGTATACATATTTACATTGATTACAGGTACCACAAGGAAACATCTTACCTACCCTAGAGGTTACTTGCTGTCGCTCTAAAATATTTTTAAAATTCGGGCCCCTCCTGTAAACAATTTTTGGATTGGTACCTAGTCTATTGGTCAAATCTGTTTCCATTTTTATGTCCCAGTTTTTATTTATAATATCACTTATAATTTTACCATTATCATGGCAAGTTGTGACAAAGGGGCAAACCATTCTTGCATTCCTATTATCACCACCATCTGGGCCCATCATTTATGTCACTGACAGGAGCATTGTTATTGATATTAATAATAACATGGTTGATGCTCTCTACAATTACCATCTCCTAGCTTTCATGATGTTCTCAAAACAATGGAACATAAATGCCTTGGTTACGTTTCAGGATGACTTCATTACGTATTTGATTTACCATTCTTCAGAGATAACCCATATTATAAAACATATTTGATATATGGGTACACTCCCTTAAGAAATCATCATGATGTGAAACCATATGGGCTGCCCAAACCATTTGGCCCTTCACAACACCCCTCTTGACATGTGTGGGATGACTACTGGAATAATGTATGTATGTATTTGAAAATGTTGGTTTTTCTATAAATATTTGACTTCAGCCCATCGTCTCGCGGTAGTAGTGCTGTGGTAGCGTTGTCGCCTCACAGCAAGACGTTGTCTCGTTCGATTCTCAGCTAGAGTGTCTTCTGTGTGGAGGCATGCGTGAATGGGCGTGCTTTCGTTGAAGGTTGTGTGTCAGGGCTGGTAACTCGGCACGTAAAAATCCACTACCAAACATTAGCGGACCAGAGTTCCGCTGTGGCAACCCCTAACTGAGATAAGCCGAAAGACGTAACATTTGACTTCAGTCCATCCATATTACTTGAAATTAGGACGTCTAAATATGCCACACTATCACAACTAACAACATGAGTAAATTTGTTGTCGGATTGATATATTCAATGAAATTATTAATTTCTGCCATTGGCCCTTTCCAAGCAACAAACAAATCGTCCAGGTACCTAACGTACATGCTGATATAGGAATAAAATGGACTTGTATACAGGTATACTCTTTCCCACCATGCCATGATAATATTAGCAAACAGGGGGCCACAGGCTGACCCCATAGCTACCTCTTCCATTGGTCTGTAGTAATGTCTTTCAAAATGTATATAACTGAAACTTAAAACCATATCTAGTAGTTGGTTATAGACATTAATTTTATCTTGATGTAACTTCATGTAACATGAACGTACATGTTATGTTTCGTGTGTATAAAATTATGTATCATTGTTTTTCTTGCTGCCAGCCAGTTTGTTTGTATAAGTTTTAAACCTAAACTGACATTTTCTTCTGAGTATCTTTACACCAGGAAAGTAAATTGATTCTGTTCTGCTATTTCTGTTGCTAGAACCATTCTTAAAGAGTACATCAATCTTAAAAATGAAATCAGTAGCTAATAGGCCAGAAACGTATCACCGATCCCTGAGAAACAAAAGCAAAGGCTATTTGAAACAAATCAAAAAATAGCCAAAGCACCCACCTTCCTCAATATCAAAGACGTTAATGTCAGCATAGACACTACCACATCCTTCAAATACC
Source organism: Protopterus annectens (assembly GCF_019279795.1). NCBI lineage: Eukaryota > Metazoa > Chordata > Ceratodontiformes > Protopteridae > Protopterus > Protopterus annectens. Next base: position 310,827,301 of record NC_056745.1, on the reverse strand, counting down.
TTGGAATTTGGCTAGACTAATCTCATAACTTTTAACTACGCATTCAAAACAAAAGCAAAAAGATCAACACACTACTGTTCTAGGCAAACAAGCTATCGCCTCTTCTGTCCATGCCCGTCAGAGCTGCCATAGGCAAAGAAATACTCTTACCTCAACTCGAATATGAATTACCCACTATAGCTGCAGCCTCAAAGAAAAATGCCAGCACCTTACTCTCCAATAAAATCTGCCGGATCATTATTAACTCCACCAATAATGACCACCACTGCCTAACTCTCACCAAAGATAAATGGCTTTCAGTACCTTTATGAGCCAACCTCCTACAAGGATCACTACTTCATAAAGCCCCTTCCCTAGAGACATCTTCTCCTCTCATTCAAACTTTTCAACAACCCCCCAATAAAATCTCAGGAATCTCTCTCAATCTCACCCCACCCTACTAACTACAAAAACTGAACTTAACTGCACTAACCATGCTTTCTCCATCCTAGCACCTAAACTATGGGACTCCATTCTACTCTGAGCCATCTAAATGTACTCGGACTTCTGACAACAGCTCAAGGAATACCTCTTTACCCACACGGGTCATGTTAAATTAACCATGCAGCTCACTCAAACCCCTTTATCCCAGTTTCAACTTTCATTACCTCATCTTGTCATCCCCTCACTTACTGCCTCGCATTCATCCTACCTCCCTCTTCTCTTTGCTTCTCATACTTTTCTCCTTTCTACTCCTCTACCCTCTACAGGCCTCTCTCTCCATTTCTCTGACTTCTCCCATGGTATCCTTTTCCTGTAACTGGCCTTTGTTCAGGGTTTTCTTTTGTAGTCAAAGAGGAATTGATTCTGCAAGGGTCTCTCAGTGCAGTGACAGTAGTGTGGGGGAGGGGACTGTCAATTCATCTTGGACTACAAAAGAAAACCCTGAACAAAGGCCAGCAATTTAGGTACTTTTCTGGCTGAAGCTGGATAACTTCTACTGTAAGTATAGTGTAAAACAAGCTCTGAGCCAAACATAAATGAGGGTGATTAGAGACAGAAAAGAAGCAGTCCTTTTACAGAAAGTAAAAAAGATAACAGTGACTCACACAAATCCCTTTATATGTCAATGGCATTGGAATTCACAGTTACTTCCTTATGTCTGGCATGAGTCATACAAAGCATTATGGGAAAGACGAAGGGTTGCGGAAGAACAAGATCATGTTGAAACATTAAACCCCATTCGTAGCCATGTTGTGAAAAACAGGATAAAATTACAAATAAAGCACTTAGAGTGATCTTGATGTGTTAATATAGGCCAGGAAACAAAGACAGAGTGAAAAAAACAGATTTTTTTTTTAGTTCTAGGTTGGAGTTTTCCTTTAAAATGTTTTTTGTCCCTTTAGTCTTATACACAGGTCAGGCAAATGTTTATCAACCAGAGGAGAAGTTGTGGGTGGCAATTAATAAAGAGATAAAAGACTTTATCTGGGAGGGGAAGATGGCAAGAGCCAAGTGGGATAAGCTGATTCTTCCAGCAGGATAGAGCGGATTGAGATTGCCCAATTTGAAGGGGTATTTCAAAGCTACATAGTTAAGACTCCTATACATAGCACAAGCAGAAAACTATAATTCAAAGTGGAAATGAATGATGATAAAATACAGAGGAAGCTCAAGAAACAAGGAGAGACTGGGATTTTGGATGCAGGCCTTTAAGGACAACAATAATCTTGAAGAATATTACATCCATAAAGTAGCAGAAAGTATTCCAAGAACTAAACCAACATGGGAATGGAGAAAGAAGATAATGCTGATAGGGATGACTGCAATTAGGGATACAGGCGACAGGAAAAAGGGGACCAGAGTTTATTGGAGAAAACCGGAAAAAAAACAAGGTATTGGGAGCAAATAACTAGAGGGAGAAAGATGACAGAATGGGAAGATGCCAAGAATTTATTTGTACGGCAGGTTGGAGATTGCCTTCCCTATCAGGGATTGATATCGGAGTATAGGCAAAGAGAAAGAAATGGGGGGGGGTCCTAAATGAAAGACCAGCACTGGTAGAGTTTTTAATAGAATCCAGAATAGAAGCTCCCATTAAAAAAAGAATAATTAGTAAAGTATAAGATACTGCATAACTATAAGAATCAATCAGAGGAGGTTAGAAAGGATTAGGAAGAGTGTTTGGATAAGCAACTCACAAAGAAACAATGGGAGGATATACGCAAGCCTCCCAAATATGCAACACAATCTAGAAGATTTATTATTTTTGCCTGGAAATGTTTGGATATTTCTATACCCAAAGTAGACTCAGTTCGACAGTAAATGTTGAAGGTGTGAGGGGGAAGAAAGAGGGAATTGGGTACATATTTTCTGGGAGTGCGGTGAGTTGGAGGGCTTTAAGGATTCCCTGCAGGATACACTGTCAGAGATGCTGGGTGGGCAGACTGGTCTGATGAAGGACATGATTTTTCTGAGCTATGATACAGAATTGGAATTGCCTAGACATGGTAAGGCCTTGCTGTGTCTAATAATGGTGGCTGCCAAAAAAACTATTACTAGAAAATGGAAATCAAAATCTAAACCAGCTATACTGGAAGTAGTGAATATAGTAACAGAGATAAAACAACTGGAATTGAAACCTTTCGAAAAGAGTAGGTACAAACTATATAGGAAAAAGTTGGAACTGTGGGAACAATACATACAAGGAAGGAACGAGGCCTAAAAGACAGCAGGACTTGAGCTGTGTACTGCTTGACTGGGAAAGATTGAGTAAATTAAAAGTGATGTATAATGTTTGCAACTGGGAGTGTGTCAGTATGGTTTGTGATGTAAAACTCTTGCGACTACAATTGCGTCGGTGTTGTTTATTTTCATTTATATAAATGTATGATTGCCTACGTAGTAAGTGATGGCTTAATGAAGATGTTTCTTGTTTAAAAAAGATGCAGGAATTGAATAATTTATGTAATATTGCTTAGGTTATATGATACATAGCAATATATGCCAAGTATAATGTTTGTTATGTTAATAAAGTTTGATTACTTTTATATGAATGCAAATTTGCCTATGTCACAACTGATAAATTCAATAAAGGTGTTTGAAAAAAAAAATGTTTCTCTGTATTGGACCTTTCTGAAGGGTGTTCTCATCTTGGAGGGGATTCAAAGACTGTCCCCAGTTTGCAATCATCTGCAAACATGGTTAGCCAGAGGCCTTTGACACTGGCTTTGACATCCAAGAAACAGATGGCAAAGAGGAGTGGGCCCAGCACAGAGTCCTGGGAGACTCCACTGGTGAGTGGCCTCTTACTGGAGGGAGCCTCGCCATTTCTAACCTGCTGGGTCTCATCAGTAAGCCAGCTAGCTATTCAGCATGCTATAAAGGGGTTTATATGTAGTTCGTAAGTTTGCTGTCAATGCCCAAGTGAGTTACTGCATCAAATGCTTTAGCCAAATCTAGGTAGGTAGTATACACTGTTTTCCCCCTCATCCACTGCCTTAATGACCTTTTCAAAGTCGTCCACCAGATTCAGTAAGCATGGCCTTCATCTGACAAAGCCAAACTGGGATGGATCCAGTGTCTGGAGATCCCCTATGTCCTTGTTGATAATTTCCATAATACTTTCCATGGCTTTGCAAATAAGACTAGTCAGACTAATGGGTCTGTAGTTTCCAGGATCTGTTGTAGGTTTGGAGAGGAACTGAACTTTGACAAGCTATCACTTAATAAAAGGTAATTTGCCTTGGAATAGCTTCTAAGTATTACCGGTTTTAATGGGGATTACATAGTTGATTTTTATTTCAAGGAGACGGCTTTATTTTTGGACCTTACTTGACATGAGCTATTTGTGGACGCATATCTGTAAGCATGAGGTCCAGTATATTGGAGTCTCTAACACATACATACATACATACAAATATTTCAAGCACAGGCATTAATGCCCTTCTAGCTTGCCAATATACCAAAACACTTGTTCCCATAAGTGTCCAGGCTGTTCTTAAAAATATCTAAACTTGCGCTTGCTTTAATGTAATTTGGTGGTCTGTTCCATGCATCAGCTACTCTGTCAGAGCCAATTAGTACACGTCTCATTCCTATAGAATCTTCTACACAGGTTGTCTGATGATTCTCTAGTAATTTTTGATAACCCCAAATATTCCAAGTAGTAGTTATCCCTAAATGCCCAATACCTGAATAAGATCCATTCTTAGATATCTGTAAGAGAAGCTGTACAAGTTCAGATATTTTAGTCTTTCATAATAACTTAGATTTTCACATCCATAGATGCCCTTGTTATATTTCCGCTGTGCTCTTTCCCATTTCCTCATGCTTGTCTTACAGGGTTTCCATATTGTTATTCCATACTCAAGTTTGGGTCCAATGTAACTAACAATGACTTCATTATTTTTAATTTCATAGACTTTATAAATCTTTTTATACAACCTATAATTCTATAACTATCATTAATTGGTTGATATGATTAGGAAAAACTCAGAGCTGAATCTACCCATATACCCAGGTCTTTAAATGAGTCTACAATCTGAATCAGTGTGTGCTGTATTAAACATTTACCTTTCAGTTTATGCCTCCCAAATCTCATATGCTTAGTTACTGATGCATTTAATCAGCATATTGTTCTCCTGTGCCTAAAAGGTCAATTTAGTGGATCTATATTAGAACATCGAAGTTTCAAAACTTCGAATGTTCTAATATCGACCCCTATTCAGCGAAAGCTGAAAATATCAAAGCAACAGAAAACCAAATTTCTGCCTTTGGAAAGAATGTGGTTGCCCGTTTCTGTTGCTTCGGTATTTTCAGCGCTGTGGTGGAAAGTTACGGGTCGGGTTCAGGTAAGTGTGCGATTGAGTGCGGGTTAGTTTAGTTAGGGTGCGGGTTATGTATGTGTGCGATTGTCTGGACGTGAGGGTTAGGGTGGGGTAGGTGAGTTAGGGTTAGGGCGCGGGTGAGGTGAGTGTGTGATAGTGACGGACCTTAGGGTTAGGGTTTGGGTTAAGGTAAGTGGATAGTTAGTGGTGTGTGTATAGTTTAGTGTACGGTTAGGTGTAAGATTTTAGGTGTATGCTTGCTGTTCATTTGGTGTGCTTGTGTTGTGTGTATGTGTTTTGTATGTTCGATGTTTTCAGCTTTCGCTGAATAGGGGTTGATATTAGAACATTCGAAGTTTTAAAACTATGTTCTAATATAGACCCAATTTAGTCAAATTATTTTGCAGACATGCCTTATCTGTAACACTTGTAATCCGTTTATCCAATTTCAGGTAGTCTGCATATAACTTGTAGAACAACTCAGATGAAAAAGTTAGGTCTGAAAGACGCAATCTAAACAAGTAAGGGCCAAGGGCAGAGCCCTGTGGTACACCCTGACTGTAACCAAGGATTTCACCTGTCCAGTTACTATATGACACTTGCCATGTCCTATTTGTAAGCCATGCAGCTATCCATCTTATCAAGAGTACATCAATACCTAGTTGTACATATTTATTGATCAGTGTTTTGTGTATGACCCTGTCAGATGCTGAAGCTAAGTCTATATAAATTACAACACAGCACAATTCTTCATTCATAGCTGTTCTTATATTGTTATAGATCACGTTACAGGTGGTAATAGATCTATTTTCAACATATGCATGCTGATGTATGGTTTCGAGTCCCAACCTATACAGTTCTGACAATAACTTATCCAATATTACCTTCTCCATTAATTTTCCACAACATGAAATTAGACTTAAGGGTCTATATGACTGGGTTAGCCCTACTCCCCTTTCCCCTTAAAGACAGGTTTAATAAGCACATGTCTTCAATCTTGAGGAATCTCCCCATATTTACATGACCTAGTGAATAATAGATACAATGGTAGTACAAGTTCTTGCTAAACTGTTCTCAGATCACGGTTACTAATTCTGTCTCCTTCCTGCACTTTGTTTGGATCCAGTTCGTGCAGTTATTTTTTGATATAATCTAATTTGATTTCAATATCTGGGGTTACCTGGCTTTCACTAGGGCAACTTATCACCCCCTTTGTGGAGCCAAACTGCCTTGCATAAGATTTAATAAATATATCTATAATCTGCTGTTTCTGAGAATAAATTTTAGAATCCGCACAGTTTATCAATTTGTGTCTTTACTTCTTCCACATCTTACGTATCTATAAAAAGGTTTCCTATTATGTTCAATATCTTTATATATATTTTCTTCAAATTTTTTTTGATCTTGTCTCATACTATGCTTAATATGTTTCTTCAGTTTGTTTATTTCAGTTTTCAAAATTGTAGTTCGACCTTCCATTTCTTATATTTTTTGTCTCTCAACTTAATCAGATATCTTGTTCTTATGGAAATATATCCCCCTGATGTTGTATGCCTAGATCCTGATGTTAAACATTTTTTGACTTTTTGCACTCAAAACAATTTCTCTTTCAAAACTTTCCACATTCCATCTGCAACTTTTCCATTGAACATCTCACGCCAGTTTGTTTTACATAGTGACTGTTTTGCTTCCATATAATCTGTAATTAACCTTCTGTGCAATGGTTTAGATTTCAGTTTGGCAGAATTATCTAGCAACAAATTAGTCTTTACCCCATGATCACAGCACATCAACGGTGGTAAAACTAAGTATTTTCTTTGGGAACACAAATGTGTATTTACTTATATGCATTTATTTACGGGAAAGTCCACTGGGCCTTGGAAAGCCCATTTTCAGTGAAGGCCCGGGGAGAAAAGCTCCACATACAAATTATACAGAAAATACAATTTCAGTTACATAAATGGCTAGAAGACTATACAGTTACAATAATAGGCATGGATTTTAAGAGAGCACAGTATAATGTACATGTCAGAGTTAACACTGTATTAATGATAAGTAGCTGGGAAATGGATTGATGAGAATAGCAATGCAAAAAAGATGGGGAGGAATAGGTTCAGGAGTGGTAGTAAGGTAGGTATATAGAGAGAGGGTGGGTATCAAGGTTAGGTAGGTAACATGGGTAGGCACATCTGGGATAGTTAGAGTGCTGGTTGGCTAGAAAAAGGAGGATGGGAAAGAAGCATCAAATCTGCAGCAATTGTTGTTCCTGAATATACTTTGTATAATTTACTTATGGACATAGTTGAATCAATATTATTCCAGTCTGTTTCTGGTAAATTTAAGTCCCCAGCTAATATTCTTCCCTCCTGTGTTTCATGTAAGAAATGTATGAATTCCTCTAGGTCATCTGCACTTGACTTTGGTGGTCTATACACTCCAACAATTGTTGTGTGTTCCAGGGTTTTCTTTATTGTCACAGTTACACAGTCTATAGTATTGGTGTTATAAATTGAAAATGTAAGAATCATAGGTCTCACAGCTGTCTTTAATCCTTATCATAACACCTCCACCTGATTTTTTGTTAGAATGTCCGTTACAGTAAAAACATTTATACCCTGACAGAACTGGTTTCCAGTCATTGTTCTTATAACCATGTTTCACAAACTATAACATCAATCTTGTGGGAACATAGCAAATTTTACAATAAAAAACTTTATTGCTAATGCTCCTAACATTAATAACCAGAGATGCATTAAATGTTGCTATCTGTGAACTGTTACATTTTTGGCCTGGTAAAAATCTTGTCTAGTGTTTGTCAAATATTGCAAAATATCCACTGCAAAAAATTCTCTTCCCTGATCTTGACAAATGCACACCATCCTGTCTGAACACGTGTGTGTCCAAAACAAGACTTGGATGCTCTACACATTTCCATTTCTTAAAAACAGGACACTTTTTCCATGTAGGTGTTTATCCAAAAATATCATTTCATTCACAGTGACCTGACTTTCCTTTCTATGGGTGATTTGTGAAAATACGTCCTAACACCAGTACAAGCTATAATATACAAGAGGGCTGTCAGTTCCCAAACAGTCAGAGAATCCTTGCAGGTGACATCACTTGCACCAACATGCATAAAAACGGATCCATACTTGCTTACATTAAGGCGTTCCAAGGTTTGTTTCACATCTACTATTTTTGCTCCTGCAAGCATAACACTACTCGATGTTCATTATCATCTCTGTAAATGTAAGTATCAGTTCCTCTAATAATTGAATCTCCAATTACAAGAATATCTTTGCTGGCCATCTCTGAAGAATCTTCAGCTTCTAATACAGTAATTTCTGCTCTGACAATTGTTACGAAGGACAGCTCTTCGTCACTATTAGTCTTATTAATCCCACTGTTTTCATTGTGTATTAAATTTTCATCCAGCTGGTATCGTAAATCTAGAGCTTGAGCCATGTAGTCAACATCTGTCTTTCACTTTTTTCTTACAGTAATATTCTTCAGTCCTTCCACATTCAGTTTGATTTCTTCCCTTTCACCTGCCCCTTGCCTCTTTTTTCTACCTTCTCCATTGAAAAGATGATGCCTTTTTCTGGAGACTGAAGGTTTTCTGATAGACCAAAATTACCATTCCCTGTCACCAGTGTGTTACATAACAAAGGAGTGTCCTTTTTACTACGTATTCTCTTTCCATTACAGTCATTAATCAATCAGTTTCTTTTTCTTCCTTATTTGTTGTAAACTTCTTCCTTTTTTTTTTTGTTTCCCTCTAAACAAACTTGATCCTCAGATTTCAGAATACTTGCATCCAGAATTCCATAGTTCTCAGGGGCATCATCTTGTTTCATAGGGGTTGAATGTTCCTTGTAGAAAATAGATGTATGATTTCCTAAATCTGTTCCGTTTGATCTATGCCTAACATTATTTAGTTCATCAGTCCAGTCATTACTATACGAGACAACAGCTCTCCAAGCAATGCCAATTGCACAAGTACAATCATCATCAAGTCTAGATTTACTTCTAACAACGGTAAGCAAATCATCCAACTTTTGACACAAGGAGCACAGATCACCAGTGTTATCAGCTGTTACCTTTAAATATCCACAACATTTAGTACACTGTACAAGATACTTGTGCATTAGCAAATTGTTAATTGCATACTCATTTAAAGAATCCATATTCAGCTTAAAATTAATAAAATATTGCAAAAGAAAAGCATAATCAAAGTCAGTAACCATAGAATTCAGAGAGAACTTAAATCAACTTATATGGCAAGAAATTATACCAGCAATATAAAACTAAATAAAATACAGTAAAGTTGTTCTGACCGTAAAAGTTCTACCAGCCAGCCAAAAGTTGTAATTTCTTTACGTGGTACACTATAGCTCACAATCGTACCTCTTTTTAACAGTAAAGATAAATGAAACTTTTCTTACCAGTCAACTCCACAAAAAAAAATCACAAGCCAAGACAGGATTGTTTAGATATTCACTATCTGGTCAAGGGTGTTCATATTTACAGTCCAGGAATGTCGGTGCCTGTAGTTTTGAGCCCATGCAGGATTCCAAGTTTATAGAGGGGTAATTAAAAGTCTCCCATGAGATGGGTGTTAGACTGGATGGTAAGTGTCTTCAGTATGTGCAAGTATGCACTATGAGCGTCTTGGGACAAAGGAGGGTGACTTACAGATGGTTAGGATATGGTAAGGGATTTTGTCTATGGTGAATTGCATGTGGAGGAGCTCCAGCACGTCATACTGTGACCTCCCTAGAGGCATACTTCTTATTGCTATATACTGAGACACCTCCTCCTTTAGACATTGTCTGTGCAACTAATGGTCTGAAGTGAGGAAGGCACTGAAACCTTGCACTGCCAGGGTACTCTCTACTTTATACCATGTCTTGGTAACTGCACATATGTTTATATTCTCAAGTGTCAGAAGGGCTTGGAGGGAGTATTTTTTTTATTTTTTTTTTTTTATGTAGGCTCCTGGCATTGAGCAGTAACACACTGAGGTTCAATTGAGTTGATTTTGATATGGTCAATAAGTTTTTCAGTTTGGCATTGCCTATAAAAGGCTCTATGATGGTGGATACAAATTTTACTGAGTGTTCGAAAGCCTAAAGGGGAAAGATGCAGACCATCCTTGGCAAAACAATATGGTCTGTTAACCATGTCCTCCAAGCTGAGAAATACTGATCCCTTTAAGAATAATTCCAGAAATTGTTGAAATCAATTATTTTGGCTCATACTGTGGCATCATTTTTGGTGATGGTAATATGCTGCTCAGTGCAGCTTGAGACACACAGTCTGAAAGCTCCATAATGTCTCTCTTCACATAGTCCAAGGAGGTACAATCTAAGGTCATTTACACAAATGGACTATGATGGAACTGCACTAGTACCTGTGGCATAATGACTAGAGTGTGTGTGTGTGATTTGGCAGATGCTGTCTGCAGATAAGCAACTATCAGTTATTTTCTCTCTGTTCAGCCTGGTTAGAGGGGCATCAGTATATCTTACAACAGAGTCCCCTAGGCCAAGAGTCCTGGGGAGTGTGTTTGCTTGCCTTAGGGGCTTAGTGTTTAGGGCTCCACTAAGTGTGACAGTGTGTGTGGTGTTGTGTTTTTTTTTTTTCCTAAATGCCTTTGGACTTTCTGATTCATAGCTTTGACAAAGGGTGATCCAGATGATCTGTGTTGTTTAAGAAGATTGCTTTTAAGTGCCTTAACATACTTGTGTGCTATGTGAGGTGATTGTTGTGTGCATGGTTTCAGCATTTGCTCTATATTGCTGCTTTACAGGGTACATTTTTGTGGACCATTCTACATGAAAAATCTGACTTCTAGGGGTTTGGTACTGTACAGGGCACTACTAAACCATGCAAATGCACATAATGTATAGCAGCACAGAAAAAAACAGTTTCTAACTAATGAGCCATCTGGCTAACAAAATGACTACACTACGAGTCCCTTTTGTACATTTCCCCCGACCAGGCAAACACCTCCTGCCACAGGATGAATAAACCCAATCCTCCTAATACAACACAGTAGAAGAGACTCAAGTGCAACGTTACCACAAACTGCTTAAACAACTAGCTGGAAATCCCTTGCTGAAGACAATTTCAAGACAGTCTTACAGCAGTAAAAGTGAAAGGAAGAGCATTTTCTTTTTTAAATGAAAAATTCAGTGAAATACACACACACACACAAGCAGGAAACAGTAGTAACCACTCAAAATAACAAATGTGATGTAGCAATCAAAGGTACTTAACTTTGCCTGAATGGCACTGGATACAAGTAAAATACTTTGGAATGCAGACTAGGAGTCCAAGCTTTGCTGAGCTCCTGGAACATAAGCAGGAGACCATATTTAGTACTCAAGAGCAATATTGGTTTGCTGGGTGGGCACTGAGTATCATGGATCTATGATAAATAATGTGTGGTAAGACTACATAAATAGCTTGTACAACAGTCAATAGCAATGAAAGAGGGGAGGGGTAAGGACTTTAGAAATCAGATTATCCTACGAGGTGGAGGCCGGAGAGACAGCCTTAAAAAAACAACAGTAGTAAAAGGGTGGAAAGGTTGGGGAGAACAAACAGGCTAGCTAGGCAGGTACCCAATCAAATAAAGGCAATACTGGAGCTCTTTCAGAAATTTTAGCCTAATGTGTTATTGGAGGATAGGGCAGACACTGAATGCAACTTTAAGCTGGTAAAAGATAAGCAGAATATAAAAGCACTGAAGCGCAAACTGGAGCAGAGACGGTCCCCTCCCACTATTGCCCTTCCACTACAGTTTAAGTCACCAAACTAGCAGAAATGTACCAGCAATACTGTTTATAGAAAAATGCAATAATAAATGACTAAGGCTCAAAACCTGGCAGTAGTACACAGTTCTGCCACAACTGTGATTTATACTACATGACTATGGTCCAGCAGGGTTTAAAAGACAAATGGATAGCTTTTACAGGAAATGCTACAGTTTCCTGTCCTTATTATAATTTGTCTTTTGAAGCTCCACACAATCTCATCTGCTTATACTAGTGAGCACTAGAAGATCAAACTGGGAAGGTCCTACCCTTGAAATATTAAAGCTGAGGTTGCCCTTTCTTTCATAACTTCTTGCTTACTTTGCGCATAGTGCAATACATAGAAGTATTAACTAGTTTTGCCATCTTACTTTTAAAATCTCCAATGTATGGAACAAAAATACCATTCACTAGAGAGCCTTTTATATATTTTTTTGTATTCTACCATAATTACATACAGCTTCAGCTCCACTGACTTTACCCTTTTAGATGAGTAAGCACAATATTTCCATCTATTCAGCCTGTTAGTGCTAAAAAGCAGACCACAGATGAAACTACGTCTCCCAAGACAGGGAAGTTAGAGCCTTATGCTCATACATAAGAAGCTTATTTCAAACACCAAGAATTTCATCTGAAAGATAAGAAAATATCTAATTAACATCAAAGCTTCCCTCCCACCTAAAAACTTGTCCTATGAGCCTCGTACACCATCACCATCCTTCAATAATCACACAAAAATGTCTTAGGCAAAGACATTAAAAATTATCACTTCCTGGACTTCCAGCATACAGCAGAGATGATCATCAGCAAACTTTCCCACCTCCAGCTCTAATAGTTGAACCCCATTAAACAGAAAAAAATCAAGCAGATACTAGAAATTTAGGCTTCTCTTCTAAAACAAATGTCAAAATGGAAGAGCAAAGATTGCAAGAGACAGGACAATTTAAAGTCAAAAGTATGCCATAAAGTCCCATCAAGTCTCCAGCTACCCCTCTGATCACTCTCAGAACCTGAAACCCCAGAAATGGTGGAGCTGGATGACAAAATTGACAAAATGTACCATGGGATCCCAAGAATGAATGGCACCATCCAAGAATATATGAAGACATCAGAGGTTAGGCTTGAAGAAATGGAATTAATCTCATCTTCCCTCTCAAATGGTATATAGGAATTGCACAGGAGAAGAGAGATTCTATGCTTCACCTTATACAGATGGACGCCATCCAAGACGAGATTAAGGAAAAGATGGTAGAACTAGAGAACACAGGGCAGAGAGAGAATTGCTGATTCAGCAATATCATGGAGGGCAGTGTGGGCAAAGACCATTTGAAGTTCACGTAAGATACAAGTGAATGGACTGGCATCTCAATAGAGGAGGTTTTAACAGAACTCATGGGGTACACAATAATGGGGATCTTCGGCTCATTTTCCCCAGACAACTGTGGTCAAGTTACAAACCTATACACTTAAGGATCTATACTTGGCAAACTGTGAAGAAAAAGTAAAGCAATTAAGATATACAAGACTCTCA
>NC_056745.1:310721641-310811641 GCF_019279795.1 Protopterus annectens | reverse complement strand
AAGAAGCTTGCACTGAGGTTGAGACAACAGAAGATGGAAAGGTGGATTTGGAAAATGAAAGAAATGGACACAGGAAACTGTCTGATCAGAAGAAATACAAGCAATGGTGTATAGGTACTATAGGAATCTATATAGCAGGCAAAGGGTTGGTATAGATTGAATCCACATGCTTGAAGGTTTTCTTGAAGAACTGGACCTCCAGACACTTGTGGAGAAGGGATTAACATAACCCATTACAGTGGAGGAAATTAAACAATTATCAAAACGGGCAAGGCACAGAATCGCCAGGCTCTGATGGTTGTCTGACTGAACTATGGATGGAGTTTGGAGATATAATATTACCCAGATGGCATAAATATTTATCATATTAGGAGGAGATATAATGCCAGATTTGTGTCATAATGTGGTCATCACTGTAATCCGAAAGGAGGGGAAGGATCCGTGTAACCCAGGTTCTTCCTGCCAAACCTCTGTTCTTAAGCATGACTACAAGGAATTTGTGGCAACTATGGCAGGAAGGGAGACTGATAGACAGGGACCAGGGTGGCTTTGTTAAGCACAAGCAAACTTTTGACAAAATTCTGAAAACAATTATTATACACAAGGAGGCTGAGAAACATGGTAAGAAATTGGTGAGGACAGCGTTGTATGCCAAAAAAAGCATTTAATAAGGTTCATTGGGACCCTCTCTGGGAAATGATGGTCATGCAGTTCCTAGAATAGCTGATGTGTCTAACTAGGAGCTTGTATCACGGTTATGTAGTGATGACTAAAGTTAATTTGAAAGCTTATGTCAAGCTTTAATATTGAAGGGGGTACCTGGCAGGGGCATCCCTTGTCATCCTTGCTGTTTGCTATTTATCTAAAACCCTTAGCCCATAAAATAAGAAATTCAGAATTTAAAGGCTTGACACGGAGGAAAGGGGAAGAGAACCTTATAATGTTTGCGGATGACATACTATATATACACTGCTGACCCAGAATAAAATATCAAAAGCTTACTTGTACTGGTAGAGGAATCTGAATACATATCAAGCTATAAAGTTAATGCTGACAAGACCAAAGCCCTGGCAGTTAGTTATGTATCTGCTTACAAGTTGGTATCTGAATTCCCGCACCTGTGGGTACAAACCAAGTTGAAGTATCTGGAAGTCTGGATTTCAAAGAAAGCGTAAGAGTCACTACAAGAAACCTGGGACCAAGTTAGTGAAAATTCAACTGCTGACTAATAAAATGGCAATTTATGTATCTGAACATCCAGCACAGAATGCAAGCTGTTAAAAGGTTTGTGGTTCCTCTTGTACTATTCCCAATCATTTTTCTATGATCCAGGGAGGAAGTACTGGAGTAGGCCAAGGTGACATGAGTGCATGAGGTTCATAGTGGAGAATAAGAAAGCAACAGTCAAATGGCAAAAGATGGCTAGACATCAAAGAGGCAGTCCTGTGTACAATTAGAATATTTTAGATAAAGGCAATGAAGAGGGTAGTCAGGGCAATTAATTCCAGTGTTGTCGCTAAATGAAAGAAATGGGTTCATAGGTTGGTACTAGGCTATTGGCCCTAGGGCCTATACAAATCTAGCCTTAACAATTCCCTGGCTATTTTCCCCCACAGTATTTACTTCCCTGGACCCGTCTAGCAGGGTGACTGATGTGATCCCTGGGGTGAATTTCCTATCTCCTATCCAATCATCAATGTTCCTTTTGAAGACAGCCAAAGAGGCGCTCTGCTTGACATGTATGGGCAGTCTATTCCAGAGTCTGGGGAGTTTCTGGGTCAGGAACCTATCCCTCCAGCATGTTTTCTTCATTGTGGTGACAAGGTTTAGATTTCTGGAGCGTGTGGCTCTGAGGTATTGGGATTTCTTTAAGTGTAGCATGTCTAACAGCTCTGGGTTTGACATGGCCTTGTATGTTAATCAGAGATCGCCTCTGAGTAGACTATATGCAACAGAGTATAGGTGGAGTTTTTTTAGACTGTCAGTATAGAGCATCTGCTTTAGGCCTGTGATTCTTTCAGTGAGGTATTTCTGCGGCCTTTCCAGTTGTTGCAGATGTCTTGAGAGGTACATACCAAACGGGACATTGTATTCTATAATGGGTCTAATGAGGGATGAGTACAGTGGGACAATGACCTCTTTTTTTTCTGGATGAAAAGCCCTTAGTGATGAGGTGTGCCACACAGAAGGAAGGATTTCCTGACTGTTGTGGCGATGTGGTTATCGAAGGTGAGACCACTGTCCACCTGTGTCCCTAAGTCTCCTCACAGATTCGGTGTTTAGTGTACTGCCACCTATGTGGTAATTCATGGGTACATGTTTTTTCCCCAAAGAGGATAACCATATATTTTTTGGCATCGAGCTTGAGCCCATGGCTCTGGCACCAAGCATCTGTTTCTGTAAGGCCCTTTTGTAGACTACCACATCACTTGGAGATTCAATAATGGCTCCTAGTTTGCAGTCATCTGCGAACTTTGTTAGCCAGAGTCCCTTAGTGTTGGCCTGTACTTCAGAGAAGTAGATGCCAAACAAGAGCGGTCCCAGGATTAAACCCTGAGGCAATCCACTTGTCTGGAGCTGGATTTGGAGTCTGCTACTTTTACAGCTTCTGGATAGTACTGATACTACCCATGAAGTAGTACAATTGATGGGGAATGAGGTAGGAAAGAATGAAGGAGACATTGGTGATGCCTTGAGAGGGCTGTATGGGATATTAAGGAGTACATTCCAGTTACAAGAATATACAGCTTAGAGATTGGTGGTCTTGGCTATTGGGTTGGTAATGCCTCCAAGACCCTCAAAGACATGGATTACAGTGAAATAGTGGCAGAGTCAGACCGCATTCTACTTCTGAGATGAGGTAAGCTATAACTAACTGAGAGGAGATGAGCTGAATAGAAATGAGGGGAAAATATGGTACAAATACTAAAAACATGCTACTATATTGGGGAATTTATGATAATTATGCAAAACATGAGACAATAATATTGAGAGAAAAAGGATAGGACAGTATTCGTAACCATTACACAAGGGGAATACCAAAACAAGCCCTGATGGGATATAATTGGGAAAAATATACAGGACATTAATAGCAGATAGATGGGAAAGACAGAATTGCAAAAGTACATCTGGGAAAGAGGGCTGCAGATTGAAATAGCAGAGAAGGATTGGTTGAATATTTGCGGCATACCAAAATGGTCTTCAAGAGCAAGGAGATTTAGAATATTTAGATAAAAGTGCCTGCATAAGTATTTCTACACAATGGATAGGCTACATAGGATGTACCCCCCCCCCCCCAAAAAAAAAAAAATTTTTGTTGGAGATGCTCCTAAACTGCAGTTATCTGCAAACAGTCAGCCAGAGCCCTTTGGTATTGGCTTTTAACTTCAGAAAAGTAGATGCCAAACAGGACAGGTTCCAGTACAGAACTCTGAGGGATTCTACTGATTAATGATCTCGGTGGGGATAAACTTCCTCTATTTTGATTATCTGCATCCTATCTATGAGCTAGCTGGCAATCCAGTGGGCGACAACGGGGTTTATTCCTAGTTTGCTTAGCTTTTCTATTATGCTCGAGTGGGGAATTGTGTTAAAAACGTTGGCCAGGTCAAGGTACAAGGTGTACACTGTTCTACCTTCATCCATTACTTTGACAAAGTTTTCAAAAAAAAATCCACCAGGATGAGTAAGCATGACCTGCCCTTGATTAATCAAAAACTGAAACCAGTTCAGTGGTTTGGAGGTTCCCTATGTCCTGATTAATTCCATGACAAGTCTTCCCATGGCTTTGCATGTGAGGCTGGTCAGAGTTATAGGTCTGTAACTGTCTAGGTCTGTGAAAAGTCCTTCCTTATGCAGGGGAATGACTGTAGCTGCTCTCCATTAACTAGCTACAAAACCTGTATGGAGGCCAAGAAGGAACAGTGCTGTTAGGGGTGTGGTTAAATCATGCAATTTAAGATGCACCTAGTGATATTGTCAGTATCCACTGATGCAGTATTTTCAGCTTTTGATAGCACTTTTAGGACATTGTCTTCTGCAATGGCTGAAGGCGATCCAGTTTCAGGTATATCTTGAGAGACAGATGGGTGGAGAAGAGTAAAGTTAAAGCTAAATTTATCAGCCAGTAGGTTCACTATATCTTCAAGCTCAGTATATGTAACATTGTGAATAATCGGCTCAGCACATTGTTGTGTTGTACTTTTGAGATTATGAGCTTAATTAAAAAATGCCTTCTGAATGTCTTTGGTTTAGGTGGCTAATTTAACCTCAAACTTGGCTCTGGTGGATTTTATTAAGCTCTTGAGTTGTATGTTTATTTCAGTGACAAGGGCTCTAACATTCTAGGAATTATTCCTCCAACTTTTCTTAAAAATTAATTTTCCTTTTATTATAAAGTTTGCTGATAATATGGCTCCACCATGTGGGTTTGTTTCCAGGATTTACCCTGCACTTGTTCCTACAAATACAGATGCATCTATGCAGCTGTTTACATGTTAGTGTAGCACGGTAGTATACAGTTCTGTGTATTCAGAGGAGTTATCTGGGTTTGGTGGGGATTTGAAGATTGCCAATGTATCACTTAGGTAAGGTAAAGGAAATTTCTAAAGGTACTTTGGTGGAAGGGATCTCTGGTTTCAGTTTTATTTCTAAGGAGACTGCTTTATGGTTAGACTTAACACGTGATGAACATACACAAGGGAAGGTGCAAGATGCTCCCATATTAATAAGGACAAAATCCAAGATGTTATTCCCCACAGGGATACTCTATCAATACAGATGCCCTAGAACAATTAGTCAAGGTTCAGGAATCTCTATACTTGTGCACTAATGGTGGAGGTTTCCCAGTCTAAAGTTGGACAGCTTAGATTACCCTAGGAAAATGGTACTGCGTTGAATGCCGAGTGACTCTAGTTATATAGGGAGTTCTATAGCTAGCTAATATATGGTACGGGACCTTTCTAATGGTCATTTGGTCATGAAGAAACTCTCATGCATCATGCTGCTTTACCAGCCTTGATGCAAGTCTGATGTAGATTGATATACCTCTACCTTTTCCACCATCCTGCGCAGTTGCTGGTTTAAATGTGTGAAAGGCATTATAGCCCTGCACAGCCACAGTGCTCTCTGCTACTTTAAATCATGTCTCAGTCACTACACAGACATCAATGTCTTCCAGGATGAGAAAGGCTTGTGGGGAGTGGAGTTTCTTGTTCAGGCTCCTAGCACTGATCAGTAACCCCTTCATAAACCTACCAACATAACTAAACAAGCAATGGAAATTATAAGGTTGGCATTGCCTAAGAAAGATACTTTGGGGGTGGACAATGTCTTTACCAATAATTGAAACCCTTGAGTGGACAGATGCAGGCCATCCCCAGTGAAGCAGCGTGGTCTGTCCACGATATCCTAACTCGGAACCAAATATATATAACGCCACTGAGGATCCAATCAGAGGTTAAAATTATTTTAACCTGTGACTGGATCCTCAGTGGCATTATTTATATTCAGATTCTGAGTTTGGTTAACAGTTAGGAACCTGGGTGGGAATTCCCAGATATGCTCAGAATTAGTCCAAAATGACAAAAAATACACTGATCCCACAGACATTGCCAACATCCTAGCTGACAGGTTCAGCGCAAACTTCTCCCACCAAAAGGGCAAATATCTATCCCAGCAGAGTGCTGCCCCCCTGACATCTCAGATGCTCAGGTGGGAGCCGCCCTCTCCAAAGCAAAAAACACAGCATCAATGGGACCAGACGGTGTCCCAGGCTGCGTCCTACATGAACTCCAAGAAGAGCTAAACCCAAACATAAAACTACTGTTCAATCTCAGCCTTACTACAGGATATGTACCCAAAGAGTGGCGTGCAGCAACAGTGGTCCCTCTCCACAAAGGTGGTGCCTCAACGGACCCTGGAAACTATCGCCCCATAAGCCTGACTAGCTTGGTCTGCAAAGCTATGGAAAGGATCATCATGGACCTCATAAATAAAGATATTGGGGACCTACAGACACTGGATCCTACCCAGTTTGGCTTTGTTAAGGGCAGATCCTGCCTCTTAAACCTGGTTGACTTCTTTGAAACAGTCACCAAGGCCATTGTGAAGGGAAGGTGGTCCACACAGCCTATCTGGACCTCGCAAAAGCCTTTGATACAATACCCCACTCGGGCATTATAGATAAGCTCACCAGCTAAATATAAACCCCTATGTCACTAGATGGGTTGCAAACTGGCTCAAGGACAGAACCCACATGGTTAGAATTGCTGGAGCCATGTCAGACTCCAAACCAGTTACAAGTGGCGTCCCACAAGGCTCAGTCCTGGGACCTCTCTTGTTTGGTATATATTTCTCGGAGGTACAGGCCAGCACAGAAGGACTGTGGCTGACCAAGTTCGCAGATGACTGCAAACTGGGCGCCATAATCGACTCTCCAGCCGACACAAGCATCCTCCAAAAGGGCCTCAGAGAAACAGACAACTGGTGCCAGAGCCATGGCCTCAAGCTAAACGCCAAAAGTGTATAGTCATCCCCTTTGGCAAAACAAAGTGCCCACAAATTACCACATAGGTGGTAATCCATTAAGTACAGAAGAAGTAATTAGGGACCTGGGGACCCAAGTTGATAGCAATCTCTCATTTGACAACCACGTGGCCAAAGTGGTTAGAAAAACATTTTATATAGCCCACCTAATCATGAAGGGATTCACATCTAGATTAGGGGAGGTCATCGTGCCTCTTTACTCATCCCTAATCAGGCCCATAATTGAGTACAATGCCCCTTTTGGGATGTACCTTACCAAACACCTGCAGCAACTGGAAAGACCCCAAAAGTACCTCGCCAATAAAGCAGGGAGAGGGGGTTTAAGAACACTACTACAACACGGTGGATGGGAGGAACAAACAATTATACACTTGACTCTGAAATTACTGGCCTGAAACAGCCCCAATGCAAAGAAAAGTCCTGAACTAGCCTGACATACACTCATTACAGAAGAATGAAACTAGGGCTTAGCAACAGTTAGACCACTCAAACAGCAAAAATGCAGTGAAACGTTGTACTGGAATCAATAATACAGGCTTGAATACCTTAGTTAAAGCAGATACAGACCATTAAAATGAGTTTAAAATCAGAACAAGAAATGGAAACACTTCTATCTTTCTCTGTGTAATAGAACTACTGCAATTAAATTAATTAAATTATATTACAATTGGAGAGTTTTCAGGGTCTGGGTTGGGGTGGATATCACCCCACTGTGGGAATTTTGAGAGGTAGTTTACTGATTTAGAGGGGACCTGTATGAATTTTATTTATTTATTTTTTTTTGAGTAGAGTGGTGGTAGTGAAATAGGTTGTGCTTAAAATAAAGACAAGGTGAGAGACTAAAGAGGCAGGTAGATATATTGGCATAGCTACTCCTGACTTCTAAAAAAAGAGTGTTAACTAAACTGCTGCAGGAGAGGTGTACAGAGGTGAAAGTATACAGTGACAGTTTGTTACAGAGAATGCTAGCAGCAGCAGAATCAAGATGCTTGGAGAAACATTTGACATTTTGGTGATCATACAGAAGAAGAAAAAGTGAAGTGTAGTATGAAGTAGAGGGAGGCAGAGGTAGCGTTAATGAAGAAAAGTAAGTGGAGACAATCTTATTAGCAAATTCTAATTATGTAATAATAAGAAAGGAAATGGATGAGTATCAGTGACATTTGAAGTCAGAGGTATGACAAGAAGAATATAAATAAGGACACTAATAATAAAATATTTACCTTTGAATGACTGAATTGCATTTCTGCGAACGGACGTTTCCACGAACCATAATGCCGAAAAACGGACATCATCGAAGGATCAAATGTCGAAAATGGTTTGCTGGAAAACCATTTCAGACATTTGATCCATGTGTTTGAATGGGAAAAAAGCATTTGTTAATTTGGCATTCAAGCACATGGTGAATCGGCATTATGGTTCTTTGCAGCCATACATTCGACGTTCTGCACGTCGCACATACAGCTTTCAACAAAATAAAGGTAAACCTAATAAAATTTAGGTGCATGTAACTGTACGAAGAGCAGAGGAGGCAGATGTGATTTTTGTGGTTGGAGGAGTGAGAGCATGAGTGGTTACCTGCGAGACGGTTATGTTGCTGTAGGTGGGAAGAGTTAGAGATTGTGTCACAAAATGGGCGGATCATGGGCGAGGAGGGGCAGGAACAGGTTGGGTTATGGGTGATGCGAGGGGTGTGGCTTTAGTCCAGTTTTAGCCACAGCAAAAGGTGGCAACCCTAATTAGGGCACACCAATAGCAGTGGCAGTGTTAAAACACTAACAGCAAAGAGTTTGAAGTATTTAACACCATAAAAACAGGGAAGATCATATCCGCAGCAGATGGAAAAGGACAGGGTATCAAATAGCAGTATGAGGGTGCTAAAGGAGGTGGAACTAGGCCAGCTCAGATGGTGAAAGTAAACAAGGAGTTAGGAGTGAGAAACATGTAGCACACACTGGACAGGTAGCAGAAAAAAGAAAAAAAAAATCACTAGTAACTCACTGTGCCTTACAATAAACTGAGAGACAAACAGGAGAGTCGCTAGGGTACAGCCACAGACAAAATAAATTAGCTACAGTAGGAAGGGAACCTGGTATGGAAAATATTCCCAATATACCTCAGTATTCATAGAATAAGGTGAATGGGGTAAATTGCACTCATTCTAAGGCAGTAGTGGAATTTCCCTACACTACTACAGGAAGTACTTAACTAAACAGTTACAATAAAGTAAAGGTCCTCGTTTAAGGCACTTCTTTATGACTTTTCACTCTAATGCCTTCTGCAGTTGAAATAGCTGGGTGTCCTGACCCTACTTCGGAACCTTGTCTGATGTTACTAGTGATGTCAACTGGGGGAGGGGCTTGAGCCTAGCATCGCTGTACCTTAACTTCACGTCTTTCAAGACAACAGCAGCTGAGGTAGCAACTTGTCACAAATAATCTTCGATGACCTTAGAGCTCATCATACAAAAGGAATTAAAGTATGACCCTCAGAGAAAATCAGCAGTCTCTGACCTCAAAAGCTTAGCAACACTTTACTAAGACAAACCACAATGATTGTCTTACCCTGCAGTGTCATCCAAACCTGCAATGTTTTTGTTATCTACCTTTTATTCTCATGCCATACTATCATAAATCTGCATTAACACCATTGTTCACAAAATGGAACAAATCAACAAAACGGATCATTTTTGCTGTTGGTGTCTCTCTGAAACACAACTCTCACTGCAGTAGTTGTCATGACACAGACGGTTCTCCACTTTCCAAACCGTCCTAATTTAAAATTTTAGAGTGATACAGTCCACTTCTGTCAAGAGTAACAAGTAATCATTAAAATTTAAAAACATATTCCCAATCAATATGGAGTAAATGCCGTCAGACAACTATTATATGAACATTAAGTGTATGGGAAGAAGAATATGTTTTTAATGGTCCTGACAATAATAAATCTAAGGTCTCCTTTGAGCGTTTTATCAATGATTTATTTTTGGTCTGGGAAGGTTCTGAAAATTAACTTGATGAATCTGTTAATTATGCGAACCATATAACTGACTTCTTAGTATTTAAAATGACTTCTAAAAATGAAACTGATTTTCTAGATGTTAAGTTACAAATTAGAAACATAAAAAACTAGTACATATAGGAAGCCTGTACATGCTAATAGGCATTTACATAAGGGTAGCATGCATGTTAAGCACACTTTCAAAGGTATTACTAAGAGCCAGTACTTACGGGCAAATCAGTTAAATTACTGACTTAACTAGCTGCATAGACCAAATGACAGAGATAACTATGGAATTTAAAGAAAGGGATTATGATCAACATTCCCTTGATGTTATTAAAGATGAAGTCATACAGGAAAGGGATGGCAAGGCTAAACCATATTTCTTTACTGTTGAGACATATGATGAAATTAAAATCAATAATAAATATGAATGGTCTTTACGCTATGTAATGACTTACAGCAGATATACGAATCCTGTGAAGGATGTAATTATGAATAATTGAAGCATTTTAAATGCTTTACCAGAACTTAGTTTCACATACAAGAACTGCTCTAATTTTAGAAGCCTTTTTACGTTATA
Source organism: Protopterus annectens (assembly GCF_019279795.1). Classification (NCBI taxonomy): domain Eukaryota; kingdom Metazoa; phylum Chordata; order Ceratodontiformes; family Protopteridae; genus Protopterus; species Protopterus annectens. Next base: position 310,801,512 of record NC_056745.1, on the reverse strand, counting down.
AAAATATGCCATCCAGGATGCATCGGACATAATATAATAGATTTGGAACTTTCTTTTATTACAACTGTTCTTGTTGTAGCCTTATTTACAAGGCTAATATCTTTAACTGGAAAGAATTTTTATTTACATTTTCTGCTACATGTAATACTTCCCTTGTTATTTATCTAGCAACCTGCACAGAATGTACAAGCTTTTATATAAGGAAATCAGAAAGAAAATTAAAAGAAAGAATCATCGAGCATAAATCTGATATAAGTAGAGGAGTTATGACTAATGCACTAGCAAAGCTCTTGGCTGATAAAGGAGTATTTCATGGATTTGCATTTAGGTTATAGACTCTAGATGCAGTGATATCAATAATAAACTTGAGCTTAGGGAATATGATTGGATTGCCCGTATGCAAGCTGATCATTTACCAGAAATTAATAAGATGGTTAGCCTTAAACCTGTGGCTAGATATAAAGTTATTTTAATAAAAATTTTCTTATTTTTTAAATTTAAATATTTTCTCAAAAAAATGTAAAAACATATATTAAGTATATTTTTAATGATTGTGTTGTGCCATTAATTAATACTGTGATGGGATTGGTTGGGCTGTGTCTTGTGCTTAATGCAAATCTAGTATTTATTGCAGTATTTCATGTAAAGTTTTATCACATTGATGAAAGATATTTAATCCAAAAGCTTTGTTTGTTTTAATAAAAGTCTTTAGCATTTAGTGCTGCAGAGTCTTTTTCTTTATTGGTACTTTTTTTGGATTGTGACTCTGCTTTATCACAGACTGTATCCTGCGGTTTTCTTATTCTTTTCTGTGGCCATAACAGACAAAGATTACATAGCGCTTTACTTTGAAATAAAATGTCCCTGTTGAATAAGACAGGACTTCACAGTTCACATTGTGTGCGCGTGTGTGTGTGTGTGTGTGTGTGTGTGTGTGTGTGTGTGTGTGTGTGTGTGTGTGTGTGAGTGAGTGAGTGAGTGAGACACTACTCATATGTTCCTCTACTTCTCTTTCCACCTTCTTATGTCTTCTCTTACTCCCCCCTTTCATTTTCTTGTCACCTTCCCACACACCTTTTCTTCTAGTCTCTTCCATTTTTTTTTAACTTCCACCTTCCTTCTGTACAATTCATCTTTGTCTGGGCATTCCTTCTTATGCTTGCTGTTCTCTGGAAATGTAGTGTTTACTTGTAATGCCCATTAAAGAAAATGATTTTCTTTGTACACAATAACAACTGTATCATCTACCTACATCTATCATTTCTTGACTGGGTTAGTCCCATTAGTCTAGTGGCCTCTTCTAAGGGAAGACTGGCAGTGGTATTTATATTAGTATAAGAAATTTGAATAGGGCATCTAAGAACTTCCCCTACTCTTTTCAGAGTGTACGGGGACACAATTTTGCTTTACATTTTCTGTCTTCCAGTCTGGGCCTGCAGGTGGTTCAGAGAAGCAGGAAGTTTTCAAACACAGGAGAAAAAAAAAGTGCTTTAAGTGTATGTGAGGCAAAATAAGTTGTTAAATCAAACAGCTGGGGTATCAAATGTAATAGAAAAGGAGTTGGAAGCGAAGGACAGGAGAGGAAGGAGAGTATGGCAGAAGTAAGTAAGAGGCAAAAGGGTATACTAGAAGTAGAGATGGCAGATTTGGAGGTAATTTTTCAACAAAATCCATTTGTGTCCAAGTCTACAACACAGGGGTGTATTGTTATAACCCTCCAGTTGGGAGGGCTGCAGGATGTCTACTTAAAAAAGCTAGTCGAACACAGCGAACCAGAAAGTGAGAAGGCAACTTTGTGGGGAGAGATTATGGACAGAATCTAGGAAAAAATAGTGCAGGAAATAAGGAAAGAAGAGACAAAAATCCTACGCTCAAAGAGAGAAAGCGAGAAAAGAGGAAGGCAAAAGTCAAAAGAAATTATTGGGTAAGAATAAGCAGTGAGAGGAAGAAGGAGCTGGACAGATATGAAGTATGGGGACAGCATCATTTTACCACCAGGTGTCAAACCCAGAGAGGTAAAAGCGTTTATATGTATTGGTAAAGACACTTTTTGTGATATTTTCATCGAAGAGATGCAGTTTATGGCATTGTTCTTACAATAGTATGAAAAACAAAAAAAGATGAAAACCATTGGAACACGTATGTGGTGCAGGCTTTTACTAGAGAAGCTAAAAAAAAAAGAGAATATCAGTAGAATTTTGAACTGAAATTGAAAGAGACAATTTAAAAAAATATTTAAGAACTGTGTGTAGAAATGTTTTGGACGTTACAAAAATCTATGACAACAAAGGTTTATGGACTGTGGGTTGGGAATGTGGTGTTGTACTGAAAATGCAAAATGATTAATTATGCTCAGCAAATGCATTATTTTATGTGGAAGGGAATAAGGGATTTGTTAGATATTGGAGACAACCAAACACATGTTGATCATTTAATTAACCGTGATAAAAAGAAATGTTTCATTTGTGGTAAAATAGGTCACAAAGTGAAAAAAAAAAGTGAACAAAAATGTATAAAGTGTGAAAAAAAAATAGGGCATTTGTGGATGGATTGTAAAGAAACAGAAAAGGATATACAGGTAACAGTAGCACAACAAAATAGAGAGAATGTGTTAGTAGATAATACAGAAGAAAACCAACAAGAAAAAAATGATTGGAGTTGATATAGGAATGGTAGTACATGAAAACATAAAGGAAACAAAAAGTAAAAAGGGGAAATAGAGGTAGAAGTAAATAATTCAAGGGATGAAGGTGATGATAAATGGATAAAAGTCAAATGTAAAACAAATTCTACTGGAAAAAGAGAACTCAAATTCAAAAATATAGGTATAGAAAGGAATAAAAAAGGGAAAGGATAAAAGTAATAAACACTATTTCATAAAGTGAGAATCCTAGCCATTAATGTAAACAGTTTAAAGAATGTTCAACTGAGACTAGAAATGTTGGAATGGTGTAAAAGGCTAGATCTGGATATCGCAGTACTAACAGGTACATGAACAGCAGCTGATGAAAGAATGCAAGTTAATGAGTTACGGGGACACAAAGCAATATGGAACCTAGGAGATGAAAAATGTTCATGTACAGTATCTGTATTTCACATTAGTAACATTAGAAAAAATAACAGTATTAGATACAAGTTGAAGGAATCAAATATATAGGATCATTGCACTATACACACCATACAAAAACAAAGAGACTACCATGTTTAAGAAAGTAATTGATTACATGAGTGTAAATATGCAAGTAATAGTAGTGGAAGACTTTAATTGTGATCTAAGACATTGCATGAAGGGGTGGATGTAAGTTATTTCTGATATGATTAAAAGCTGCAAAAATGTTTTTGTGGGAAAGCAAACATTGGACATATAAATGGAGTAATCTAAGAACTGAAATTGATTATATATCAGAAGGTTTAAATAAATTACATCAAGTAGTCAAAATTACAGGGTTCTCAGATCATGCTGCAATTAGGATAGAAATTCAAGAAAGAATAGGTTGCATAAGAATAGGAGAGGTATAAATAGAATTAATGAATCAGACTTAAATGAGCAAGTGAAGAAAATAATATAACGATTATGGCTGGATCATATAAACATTAGAGAATTTTATAAACACTAGACAAGCTGGTGGTGAGTTGAAAAGAAAAATATGAAAAAAAGAGATATTAGAAAGGCAAAGGACAAAAGTTCACAAGATAGTGACAAATATAAAAGAAATCAGTAATAAAATCTTTAGATGTATAGCATATAATAAAGAAAAATTTCTTGAAAAAAAAGAATGTTATATGAAATGAATCAAGAAAAAATTTAAAAAATGTCACTTAAATATATTTTTACCAGGAAGAAAGGAAGAAGTAGCACCATATAAAGTAAAATGGTTAATCAGAATGTGAGAATAATAAGAGTATTCAAGAATGAAGATGGTTGTACAGTGAATATGCACAAAGAAATTGAGACAAATGTCATTTTTAAAATGTTTTCGATAGGCAAATCTATAAGAAAAAAGAATGGAGCTTAAAAAACTGATGAGGATAATAAGCAATGGAAGAAAATATTACAGTGAAAGAATTTAATGATTTATTGAAAACAGTAAATGTAGATGCAGCCACAGGTTTAGACGGACTTGAATATTTAATTTATAGGGACAAGCAAGAGTGGCACAAAGAGTATTTTCTAAAGGTATTGAATGATTTGAAAAATATATAAATGATGAAAGAATATGTACAGGAGCAATGAAATTGATATGGAAAAAGGGTGAAAAAACCAGACCAAAAATTGGAGACCCTTAGTATTAGATAATACAGATTACAAGATTCAGAAAATAGCAGAAAAAAGAATAAGTAAGGCTAATAAATTACTGACTCAAACAATATTTGGAATAAAAGAAAAAGGAAGCCAAGAACTATTAATAAGAGAATTGGTTGAAGATGTAATAAATAGGGAAACTGACTTAAAATCATTAGTATATGATGTAAGTAAAGCATTTGACAAAATCCAGCATGAAGCACTATGGGACATTTTGTCAGAATATAACATAAGTAATAAAATAATCAATGCGTTAAAGTCTGTTTATAACAAGAATAAACTGAGATTGGTAATAAACAGTAGGATAAGTGAGACAGCAAAACTAAAGAGTGGTATTAAGCAAGGGTGATGTTCTCTTACGCAGATTTAGTACTAGTTGTAAACAATACAAAATGGATGGGTATAGCTATTCACACACAAAAAACTAAAGGTGTTAGAGTTAAGTATTAATGAAGAAAAAAGTAAAGGACTGGGGTTCTCTGGAAACATTAAAGGTATTCAGTTCAATAAAGAACAAATAGAAATTTTGGGAATAAAGTCTGGTAGTGAACAAGAGAGTCAAACAATGGAAAGATATGATACTTAAAATTAGGTGTACAGTAAACTCTCAGTTAAGTGGTACCCATGGGGATTGGTAGATGCCAGATAACTGTAGTTTCTGGTTGCCCGAGAGTTACTATTAAAATAGGCCTGACTAATACCATACCCTAACCTATGTGTTTGGTTTGACTTGTTTTCAGGTTGGGAAGAGAGGAAATTTAATCCTATCTTCCTTTTTAAAACTATAAAACTCTAAAAATGTAAGGTATGTTTCTGCAAGGGGAAAAAGTGCAACACATGAAAATTGCACTGTATTTCTTCGAATTTTTTTTTTTTTTTTTTTTGCTGGTTCCTTGAGAGTGCTGGTTGCTTGAGTTCTGGTTAAATGAGAGCTCACTGTATGTGTACATTTTGGAGAACTTTTAAACTTTCATACTAGACAAAAAATATATTTAACCAATTCAGTGGTATTCGGTAAAATGGCACATCTGAAAAGTGTGTATATTATACCACAAGAATTACTGAACGTATTACTCACATTCAATTGGGGATCTAGGTTGAATTCTATTAAAGGAGGAATTTTGTATGTTAATAAAAATGAAGGAGGTCTGGCTTTAGTAAACTAAATTGCATATACATCTTCATTTAAAAAGATGTAAAGGGATCACCAGTATGGAAATGAAATTATACCAAGAAAAAATATTACTATGGAAGACTGGTTTAAAAAATATAGACAAGAATAGGAAAATATGATATGATAATATAATGGAAATATTTTATGTGTATGCTTGGAAACAAAAGATAATGTGAAAGCAGCAAAAGCAAGAACGAAAAGATGGGAAAAATATATAGAATGTACAGATTGTTTACGAAGGTCATCTATAAATAAATATATGCCACATAAATCAATAAAGGATAGAATACATATCCAATGTGGAGAATTAGAGACTACTGAACATGTTACATTTTTAATGTGAAAAGAGTGAATTAATTATGGAAAGAAATATGTGACGGACTGTTTAAAAGGACTAAAAAATGTTAACTGCAAAAACATGGACATAATAGAATATGGACATTATGAAAACATGAAAAAAAGATATAGGTAAATTAGATGATTAATTGTGCTGTACAATATGGATTATATGGTATGAAAGAATGAATGAGATAAAACATAATGGAAAATGGGTATTAGCGAAAACTTTGAAAAAAAAAAATACAAACTTGGCTGTAGAAGAAAGGGTGGGGGCATTTGAAAGTTCAAACAAAAAGAGTTGCTGTTGAAAAAAGTACGAATCACTTGCAAATATTTTAAATAATTGTAAATAATTTATAAATTTTGTATACAAAATGGATGTATTGTATTATGTAAGTTTAATAAAGGACCTCTACATTTTTTGATATGTGCCAAGGAATTTTAGCAGTCCACCAGAGCTAACAGCAACTCAAGCAGAGGGGACACCTCTGTTTAACATGTCATCCCAAAGACATCACACTAAGGACACCCCCTAAAATTGCACTGCAGCGCCAAATGCAATCACCTGCAGTGGGAAAAGAACCCACATTCTTCTGGACTTCCAGCAACAAAGGTGAGTGTGCTACCTGTTAGGCTACTGACACTCCACTACACCGTCACTAGATTTCATATTGTTTGAAATTTAATAATTTTTTAAAGCTGAAAAAACTGGCCACTATATATTATATAAGGTACTGGCAACATATGTCATTGTGTGTACATGTGGGACCCCTGCATTTTACAAAATGTATGTCTGTCTGACAAACGCAGGAGTGTGGTTTAACGTCAATGGTGTGGATGGCCGAATGGCAGATTTGTTGATGGTATGAAATGTTAATACAGGTAAGAGGAGATGGGGGGGGTGACAGAGCGTGTCTGTATATGTGAGTTAGGGTTGGGGATAAGTAAAGGATTGGTTTGTGTATTTTAGGACAAGATTAACTATTAGGTTAGGGATTAGATATAGTGTTTGTGAATGCTGAGTGTCCGGGTCTGTCTTGTTTACTGGCAATGTTAAGGGAAGGTTTTAATGACGCTATGGTGTAGAGTTACGGTTGAGACAGCATTAGGGTTAGCACCCATTACTAAGGCGGTGCAGATGGAGAAGTACAGAGAAGGTCAGAAGGAGATGCATTGTGTCTTTGTGGACAGGAGTTGTGGTATTGTATGAGGAAGTCGGGAGTGTCAGAGAAGTATGTAAGAGTGGTACAGGATATGTACGAGGGTAGTGTGACAGCGGTGAGGTCTGCAGTGGGAGTGACAGATGCGTTTAAGGTGGAGGTGGGATTACATCAAGGATCAGCTCTGAGCCCTTTCTTATTTGTAATGGTGATGGACAGGTTGACAGACGAGATCAGACAGGAGTCCCCGTGGACTATGATGTTTGAGGATGACGTGATCTGTAGTGAGAGTAGGGAACAGGTGGAGGAGACCCTGGAGAGGTGGAGATATGCTCTAAAGAGAAGAGGAATGAATGTCAGCAGGACTAAGACAGAATATATGTGTGTGAATGAGAGGGAGGATAGAAGAATTGTGAAGATGCAGGGAGTAGAGGTGGTGAAGGTGGATGAGTTTAAATATTTGGGATCAACAGTTCAGAGTAATGGTGGGTGTGGAAGAGAGGTGAAGAAGAGAGTACAGGCAGGATGAAGGGGGTGGAGAAGAGTGTCAGGAGTGATTGGTGACAGACAAGTACCAGTAAGAGTGAAAGGGAAGGTCTACAAGAGGGTAGTGAGACCAGCTATGTTATATGGGTTGGAGACAGTGGCACTGAGAAAAAGGCAGGAGTCAGAGCTTGATGTGGCAGAGTTGAAGATGTTAAGATTTGCACTGGGTGTGACGAGGATGGACAGGATTAGGATTAAGTATATTAGAGGGTCAGCCCAGGTTGGAAGGTTTGGAGACAAAGCCAGAGAGGCAAGATTACATTGGTTTGGACGTGCTGAGGAGGGATGCAGAGTATATTGGGGAAAAATATGTTAAGGATGAAGATGCCAGGTAACAGGAAAAGAGGAAGGCCTAAGATAAGGTTTATGGATGCGGTGAGAGAGGACATGCAGGTGGTTGATGTGACAGAGCAAGATGCAGAGGACAGGAAGAAATGGAAACAGTTGATCCGCTGTGGCAACCCCTAACGGGAGCAGCTGAAAGAAGAAGACTAAGGTGGTGCAGAGGGTTTAGGACTGGGTGTTAACCCTAATGCTGTCCCTTCCCCCAACCCTACACCTTAACATCTGACCTACACGGCATTCTCTGACCCAGCCCTGATGAAAATGTTTCATATTCACAAAATTAACTGCACAAGCGTTAGCTGCTCCAAAGATCTAAACCTGATCTCTGACATGAACACATCATGCTGGAGAGACATATGTTGTGCCCCAGAGACTGCCCTTCCTCTGGAATAGGCTTCCTATTCACTTGAACGATGGATGGGAAATTGCAGATTCATTACTGAAGTGATGCCTATGTCCCTTATGGACACAGGCAGTCTGTAAAAATAGTTAAAACCCCACTTACTGACCTTTGCTATCTTTCCCCTAGGGTAGAAAATTGGGTAAACTGGCTAGGCTTGTAAGTGCTCTAGTAATCTTCTATGAACCTATTAAGATCTCCCCGTAACACTGCCACTATTCAGACAAATTTGAGGCTAGCGTTCCTCTCTCAGTTTTGTTTTGTTTTTGTTTGCTATTGTGTATGACTGAACTTGAGTACATGGATAAGACGGGTAGAATATAGGTTTTAAGTACTTCAGTCATGCCCGTGCAAAAACATATCAGTGAAAATGGAGGCACCCACACACAGATGTACACATACTTCACTTCTTTACTTGGCAGATCATTATCTGAAGTTTCAAGTTGCACATCCTCCAGGAAAATTAGTATGAGTTGCATGAGCTACTTTTACTGTGTTTTCAAGGAGGTATAACAGAGAATCACACGCAAAAAACAAGAACATTATCCCACTGTGATTTTTGCTCAGGAATGGGCGTGTCCTACATGATTTACAGGGCTGAGTGAGAAGCCATGCAGATTATACAGTGAGATGGTGAATACCCATTGTGAATATTCATTCTTTTGCCGTTTTTAAACACAGGCTTCATGCATTTTTAGAAATACTATAGCATTTAGTACATATGTAAAACAGAGATTAAATAAAATTGGCCTAATTTTCTACATTTATAAGTATACCGTCAAAAACACTGCATGTCCCGGGTATCTGACTTGCTTTGTCACTTTGTACTTAACCACATACTGTGTTATAGGGTAAGATGCGGGTCAGAAGGGCAGTATGTACGCAGTATCCATAAGTTCCCATTTTGCAATCCATGCCCATAACCCGTGCACCCCCCACTGCAGTAATTGCTTTAGCCCCACCCCCCCTGCAGTAATTGCTTTAGCCCCACCTCACCTTTCTTTAAGCATTTTCTGGAGATAAAGCAACAAGCAATATTCTGAGGCAGTGGGACAATAAATACATACAATAAATGCAATAAAAAAAGACATCCCAGAAAGGTCGCCACCCACACCTTTGCAGAATACAAATTTTAAGTCTGTGTAATAGTTTTTATACGTGCAGCATATTATGTGTTCGCACCCCTCCCCTTTAAAGAATTGTAATTCTCAGCATAATAGTGTAATACTTTTGTATAACTGCAGCATATTCTGTATTTGTTTGCATAGGTAAATCTGTTTGGATCGGTACAGCATTTGTAAGTACATGTTCTGCCAAATTATATAGTCTAAGATGGGCGATATTTTACTTGACTGGCTCACCAGTTGCGCAGTAGCAAGCGCCGCCCAAACCCCAACCCAGCTGGTTGAAGTGTTGCTGCTCTCATGAATAACCAACACTACGTGGTTTTCCAGCCAAAGGTGTGAATAATTTAACGCGATTTCCACATCCTTTACATGTTTTCCCTTAGCTTTTGCAGGGGGCAAGCCCCCCACAGCCCCCGCCTCTTGGATATACCAACTCCTGTGCGGGTGCTGCGTCCCCCACACCTCCCCGCCGCCACTTAGATATATAACGACCAGTACTGTAATGCTGCAAGTGTACTTAAATACATGGGAACTAGAGAACTGTCTTGTCTAAAATTTTCATTATAGTTCAACTGCAACCTAGTAGTGTAATGCTGCATGACAATAACATTAAATCTTCGCCCAAAAGAAGGGTATATTTTGACACTGGCCCCCTAGCATGATGCATACAATGAATGTAGATGAGCAGCTGAGTTAGTGTCAGTGGCTAATATGCATGGCTTGCCAATCATGCCTCATTTCATATTCAGCTTCGCTCGTCAATCATCTCGTCAAGCCCACTCCTGCACGAAACTGAAGGTGAGCCAGTAAAGTACAACATCGCCATGAGATGCAATTTATTGAAGCTTTGGATGACTGTAAATTGAAATCCTGATACCAGCAAATACTGGAGAAAAGGCTTTGTATTTAAATAATTACAATGTTTAGCATACTCATCTTTCTGAGGATGGTTTTGCCATGTTTATTCAAAGCAGTTTTCAAAATAAACGTCATGAGCAGAGTGCTGGGCGGTCCTTGCTACTGCGCATCTGGTAGGGTAATGCTCTTATACAAAACCTATGCCTCTGTAGGCTTCTGTTGTATGATGCACATTTTCTCCTTCTCCAGGCCTACAGTGAAAGTGGGTCATGGACATGTCAAATTTGTCCAAATGTAATAAAATACATACTTGAACCTGAGTTACTAACGTCAGAGAAAAAGAGAGAGATGCCCCGTTCTGTTCTACTAACCATGGACTAGGTAATAAAGACTACCTTTACTTGGTGTGTGTTGTTTTGCAATACTGCCGGTACACACTACAACACAAAGTGAGATAAAGTTTGAATTTTGCAACATGACACACTTACAAAATGCAAATTTCAACCTTATGGTTTCAGACATACACATTTTGAAGCATTAATTAACGTTGGTCTCATGCAGTGAATCATATTCACTGAACACATTCAAAATAACAGTGAACCGCTATCAAGCAGCCGCAAATGAAATAAAGCTGCGGTATTTACAGCTGACGATCCACAGTCTTAATAAGAAAAGAAAGAGCAGTACAACACGATGGAACAAGACAGATGCTCAGGAAAGAGTGTGACTTATCAAATGTTGTTATGCTATTACAGCAAACTGAATGAAAAAATAAAACAGAGAAAGAAGTGTAACTGTATCAAGTGAATCGACGTGGTGTTGCATATATGTGTAAAATAAATTTAACAAAACCAATTCATTAACAATATTATTACAGTTCAACAACAATGGAAGTAAGTTGTAATACGAGAACATAACTACTCCCAAAATGTCATGAATTCACAGAAAGCAATTATACAGACTACAAATTCCATGACAGCGAAGAACACTAAAAGTAATATGGCAACATATACAAAGCAATTCGGGTAAAAGGAAGAGTGCAACAGAATATGAAATAAGAATCAAATAGGACCACCAGGTAGCAAGAGATAAGCCAGCAAGTTAAGTTTCTAAACAATTAACTTCATAGTGAAATGTCATATTAACAGTTCTGACCTGTTGCTATGACTCCTGCACTGTTTACAAGGCCGGTTATATCCAAATTTCCAGCAGAAAAGTGAGACTAAAAGTAAAAACGAGACAAACTCCACTCATCGAAGACCACTCATACCGACATCAAAAAATGACACCAGCAAAACTGCAAAGATATTACTCCTAACTGCTGCCAAAAAATCGATGAATACTGCCCAGTGCACTATAAAAAAGACTAAATCGGGTCAGAACACTCCATTGCTTTTCCTCGAATCAGTGAGGGTTGTTTGCAATGAAGCAACTACAACATGAAACCAGAAAAGCTTATTACTTTTAGTAAAATAAAATTATCCCACCGGAACCAAAACAAAACTTTCGAAACAGTATAAAATTTTCCGCGCTAGGAGCAGTCAGTGACTCCCAGGGGTCAGTGCGTTCTACGCGCCGTCCCCCACCTTTATTACAACGGTGGCTCTACTAGGGCAAACTAGCCGGCTGCAGTGTGTGTGTGGTTGGTAGTTTGTTGTACTCGTGTATATCATAGATTGTCTTCCAAAGTTTCTGTGTAAATTTCGTTGTTGCTGTTATAATTCCAAAATTTTTTTCAAGCATGTTCGTGTGATAAAGGTCCTTGGAGTCTGGTATCAGACTGGCAACTAGAGGTCTTTGGTAATGACAAGCTCATTGGATACAGTAACTTGCACTGCAATCTTTGTTTGTTTCGTCGTAATACTACGTTCTTACAAGGAGCAAAGCAAAATCTGCAAGTAGATCGGTTCTTTACACCAAAAAATGTACAAGACCAGAGCAAGATTGGCTACGCAAATGGTGTAGCTAGAATAGCAAGTTGTTATACTAACCTTTATGTAGTAACGTTGACATAACTATCTAAAGCGAAGAAAATGTTGAGGAGCTGTCATTTTCTCGACCTCCTGATGTGAAACTTGAGAACAAGAGTTAAGGGCACCCAGGCAGGAGGGCTGTAAGATGCTGAAGGCTGGTGGGGCAAAAGAGACATTTTGTAATTTGAAAGAGAAGTTTTTATTGTTTTTTTTTTTTTGTTTTGTTTTTGTTTTTTTCTGCCTGCTGCAATAATAGAATCTTATTTCTGTCGTAAGGGGCAATATTCATAGTCCGGGGCTTCACGTTTTCGTAGCGGGGAAGGGCATACTAAGTTCTAGTACTGAAGGGGTCGCTTGGGTGAATGTTTCATTTCAGTGCTTGCGCATACCTAGAAATTAGACTGAAGAGGCAGTTGGGTGAATGTTACATTTTTGTGTTTGTCCATACTAGGGATGTTACTGAAAACAGAGTTCACATCTAGGGAACAAAATCCAAGCCATAAGCCAATTTGCTGTTCCTGTCCTAACTTACAGTTTTGGAGTGATTAGACAGAAAAACAAGAAGGATGCTTCATGCTCACCAGATATCAGTGCATACCAGGATTATATATTCCCCATTCCGGAGGAGGGATGGGCCTCCTTGAAACTGATTACATGTATAGTCTGCAATCGTGCGACTCCACACATATCTGCTGACCTCACAAGACCCTAACGTAGTGAAAGTTTTGAAACATGAAGAGAATAAATCTAAGATGACTTCTCTGCTTAATCCAGCAGAAGCACATTGCCGTCAAGCAGGAATGGTAATCAAACCAAAAGTAGATAAAAATCAGACAGCAACTGAATGTGCCAAAGAACAAAATAACGAATATAAGGTGAAGGACCAGATAATAGTTGCAAGTATAGAAAATGTCTGAAAGAACCTCATGTTGATCAGGAACTAACACAGGAATGGTTATGGAGAAGTGAACCCCAACCAAGAGATGAAAGGTTAATATTGGCGACCCAAGATAGTGGGCTGCGTACATGCTGGTTTACAAAGTCCATTGAATATGTGGGAGAAACAGACAAATGTAGGTTTTGTAAAATTGAATTGGAAACAGTCGCACACCTCATTGCTGATTGTGACATACTAATGACAGAAAGACTGTATAGTATACTAAAAGGCATAATAATGTAGCAAGACTGTTGCACTGGGGATTGTGCAAACATTATGGTGCTGAAGTGACTGAAAACAGTAGAAACATGAGCCAAGAAACATGAGCCACGAAGCATCATACATACATCGCATGGGATCACCCATTACCAACAGTTCAAAAGATAGATGCTAGAAAGCTGGATATTGTGGTCTGAAAAGAAGACAAAAGTAGCACTGATCATTGAAATCACCACACCCAGTGACTACAGTGTCTTGCGTTCAGAGAAACATAAAATCATAAAGTATCAGGATCTGCCGTCAGAAACGAGAGCAATGTGGGAGAAGGATACCCAGACATTTCCAGTAGTAGTAGGCGCAACAGGTCTTATAAAAAAGAATCTACGATCATATTTAAATATGTTACCAATACATGTAGCTCCATACGAATTGCAGAAGGACTCATTACTGGACACATTGCAGGTGCTGCAAAGAGCACTTTTGGCTGACATTAAAGATTGAAACAATACTAATTTCATGAACTTTCATCATATTTTGAATGAGGTCCAGCCCCATCATGGTATTAGAAACCCAAAAGATTTGGAGAAATTAAAAAAGGGAGAGACCACCACAGAGGAGTAGTGTGAAGCTATTAAACACTTTGGATGTTAGAGAAAAAAAAGAAAAGTCTGACTGAAGTGAACTTCCCATAGCTGTTTTGTGGTGACCACTGACTGCTGTTAAGGCCCTAGTGTGTGATTAGAGCTTAACAGTAGTAAGAGGTACTTAATAAAAGCTTAAGCACCTTTATGATGTCAGAAGAGTGCTTAACAAGCATGCTTTTCCCGAAATTCAGAGCATAATTCGACCCCATCCCCCACTTTGGAATCCTAGATAAACTTACTAAGCTGGGCATTAATCTCTATGTCACTCAATGGGTTGCCAACTGGCTTACTGACAGAACCCACACTGTAAAAGTAGCCAACTCAAAACCCAGCTCCAGACAAGTGACAAGTAGAGTACCTCAGGGTTCAGTTCTGGGACCGCTTTTGTTTGGCATGTACTTCTCTGAAGTACAGGCCAGCACTAAGGGACTCTGGCTAACAAAGTTCGCAGATGATTGCAAACTGAGAGCCATTATTGAATCCCCAAATGTTCTGGATATTCTACAAAAGGGCCTTACAGAAAAAGATGCTTGGTAACAAAACCATGAGCTCAAGCTAAATGCCAAGAAATGTATAGTTATCCACTTTGGGGAAAAACATGTACCCATGAATTACCACATAAGTGGTAGTACACTAAAAACCGGAAGTGTGATAAGGGACTTGGGGACACAAGTGGACAGTGGTCTCACCTTCAATAACCACATTGCCACAACAGTCAGGAAATCCTTCTATGTGGCACACCTCATCACTAAGGGCTTTTCATCCAGAAAATAGGAGGTCATTGTCCTACTGTACTCATCCCTCATTAGACCCATTATAGAGTACAATGCCCCATTTGGTATGTACCTCACAAGACATTGCAACAACTGTAAAGGCCACAGAAATACCTCACTAAAAGAATCACATGCTTAAAGCAGATGCCCTATGCTGACTGTCTAAAAAAACTCCAGCTATACTCTTGTTGCATATCATCTACTCAGAGGTGATCTCTGCTTAACATACAAGGAGACCATGTATATGGATAGGGCTGTAAGGTGATCTGCATAGCGCAATGTGTTTATGGCCTGGATTTTTTTGGTAAGGAGGCTTTGCAGCCATTCTGGTTGTTGCACATTTCTGGTCAGGTATATGCCAAAGGGGGATTTGTACTCCATAATGGGTTGCATGAGGGCCAAATATAGTGGCACAGTGATTTTCCTGGACCTATATGCCATACCCTTACTTAAGTTGAGAGAGCGACGTTTTTTTTTATTACCTTGACCACATGCTGATCAAAGGACAGGTTATCTGTACATGTTCCCAAATCCCGTTCTACCGGCTCATTTCCCTGGGTGTATTTTATCGATACCATAATTTCCCTGGGTGGCCAAGTTCCTAAAAGGTACTATTATGCATTTCTTGGCATTGAATTTTAACATAACTGGAGAGTTCAAGTGGGATAAGACTTTGAGAGATGACATTTGATCAAACTGTTTGTTTCAGAAACCTGACGGGTAAGGGCAGATGACATTTCAAATAGTTAATGATTACAACAATTGATAATTTTATTTTTTTGGCAATAATGGTACTGTTTTAGTTGTCCATAAGTCTTGTGATATTTCAGCATCTTTGGCAAAACTAAGTGGTAGTACAGTGCCAGGATATGAAAGTAGACCATGATGGCCACTATTCCCAAAAGTGGCTCTGCGGCCAATTTCAGGAGCTACAAACACATCAGCCTAACTAGTATTCTTTGTGAGGTCTTGTAAATGAGCATTATAGAATGAATTCAGAAGGATATATGTGATTTACTGTTTCTCCGTGTATATCAGTATAGGTTTGTGAAGGTAGTGGCAGAACCCTATGTTGAAGAAGGACTGGAAGCAAGGAGTGTTGGGTCGAATGCTGTGGAGTAATGGACTATAATCAGTATGTGACTGCTACCAGTACTTTTGGAGATTTTAAAGTATTTAAGTTCTTGTGAGATTTGCATGGAACATGTTGATTTATTTTCAAAAGGTTTCAACTTTTGTGCCAACAGTGAGAGCAAATTTAGTCAGTAGTCTTTTTGAATTGAAATTATTTGTGAGAAAACTAGATTTGAGTATGTTATTTCATGATAGAGGGTCTGCAACAGCTGTTTACAAAAATAGCATGTTAACACCCCAGTGTATCCAGTTTAACAAACATTTGAGTGGATTCAAAAACCACCGTTTAGTCCATATACATAAAACCAGGTTTTCCTGAATAACTGCTGCATCCAGTTTATTTTTTGCATTGTTTGCCGTTTGCTGGAATTGTTGGATTCGTTTTAGGTTTTTAAACATTTGAGTGGGTGTTCTAGTTAGATGTTAGGCACACATTGGGAAATAAGCATTTCTTACCTGGTAATTGGAATCTTACTAAACACGAATAGGAAATGTTGAAAGAGTTATTGCCCAAAAATGTGAGAATAATGAAACCGGACAAGGGAGTGTGGTTAGTTATAATAGACTAACGTGATTATATGGAGCGTACATATGCTGTATTGTTTGATACATACAGACAGGTTTCTAAAAATGAAGTGAAAATGTTCAGGAAAATCTATGCATTGTTACAGGACATCTTAATGCAACAGCAGATTCAATTTAATGAATATGAATATCTTAATTTAATAGACTCTGTGGTGCCCAAAATACACAAATTTTAACAACCCACATATGAGACCAATAGTGGATGCCAGATGTTCTATTACTTATTCAGTAGCCAAGTTCTTTGACACAAAGTTAAAAGGGCTTTTCCAAAATGTGGAGTATATGTGTAAAGACTCCTGAGACTTTTTGGGCAAATTTAGTAGACTGGCATATGATGAAAATTATGTTTTTGTAACCATCAACTTCAAAGATTTATTTACAGTTATCCCACATTCTGTTGTGTTAGAATGGTTCATTGATTTTTTTTTTTTACATAAGGGTGGTGAGTTGGCCCAAGATATAATTAATTACTTATGGTGATATGATGGATTTAATATTGAAAAACAATTTTTTGAGTGGCAGTATTTTTTTTCAGGAAAATGAGTTGTAATTGGGTCGGTTTGTGGACCTGTTTTTGTAAACATTATTAATACTGAATGGGAAAGGAACTTTTTTTCACCAGTAGGTTTGTCGGGTCTTGGTGCCGTTATACAAGGTACCCGGATGATATATTTATAGTATGGAAGGATGAGGTGAAAATAATCCTCAATTTATTGAATTTCTTAATAAAACTGCCAATTTTTTTGAATTCTCATATGAGATAAATAGAGACAGTGTTTCATTTTTAGATGTAATGTTGGCTAAAGACAAGGTCAGTAAGGGATTGACATCTAAACTATTCAGAAAGCCAACATACTGATTCCTGCATTACACCAGTGCACATCTCATTGCTCTAAAAAAAGCTGTCGTAAAAGGACAATTTGTCCGAACAGCCTGAATGGTTTTGGACTTTGAAGACTTTATGGAAAAATGTTCTTTTTATGAAGAACATGTTTGTGAAAAGAGGCTATCCTGTTTGCTTCATTTATAGCTGTATGTATGAGGTTATTAATAAGAGAAACAATCAAATTTTCACTCTTATTTTACAACATATGGACATCAGTTTATCCTTGAATTGTAAATGGATAGCTGACAGTAAATTCAATGCTAGATGCACTGTTGTAACCGCCTATTCATTGGAAAATGATACAATTAGGTGGATTATCCAAAAGAACTGGTGTATATTAGATGAAAATAGGGAGTTAAAACAAAAGGTGACAGAGAAGCTGATTATGGTTTACAATAAAGGGAGAAGTCTGAAAAATATTTTTGAGTCTGCAAATAATACAAGTATTAAAAATAGTTTGGGAATGAATAGATATGGGTGATGAAATTATTGCCAGTATATTCACAGTGGTGAGACATTTATAGTAAGGAATATGAAATTTAAAGTTATTGGCAAATATAATTGTAATACTATGAAATTAGTGTGTATGGCATTATGTCAGCAGTGTTCTGGGTTTGACATTGGTAAGAATGAGAGAAAAATTAAAGAGAATCTACAGACATTTGTATGAAATTAAAAAAAATACAAGCTAACTAATGTATTACGGAAACATATAAATAGTAATCCGGACCACAGTTTTAAATTTACAGTATTGGAAAAGGTGGTCTAGAATCCCAGAGGGGGGCCATGGGAGCTACATCTGGAGAAAACAGAATTGTACTGGCAGGTCCTCCTGAATGCTGGCTGTGCGCCAGGGTTAAAAGAAGTATCTTCTCTAGCTTGTCTGTTAAAACTCCGAGCTTACCTGAGATAGTTACATTATAGGTAGTAAGGCATACATTTTAATAGTTATATATTTTTAAATATTTATTCAACAATATTGTTGCTTCAGTAACAGTAGTAGTCTACTCGAATGGAATGTATTGGGGCGGTGATATTTCTTTAAGAACTTAAAGGCTAATGGGTCATGATTTTTTTCAAAAACGTCTTGTTTAAATGGGATTTTCTGATGAAGTCTATCACTGTTAAAATATGAAAGTGCTTATCTTGTGTTTAATAAAACAGTGGCTCAGTGACTTTTGTGTTTGTAGTTTACTCATGGTTTTGGAAGGGTATGCCATGCCTACTAAATTTGATTACCTTTGGTCCTGTGTCCCACAGAGAGGAGTTATATAAATGTTAGTAAGATTTGGGTTAATATATCTGTTGTTCGCTGCAATGAAAATTTATATTCCAAATCTTAATTGTAAAGTTAAATGATAAAATTTCTGGACTAGTGGAAGTGTCCAGTGGAGTGCCACAGGGCTCCACAGTTGGGTCACTAGTTTTAATCATTATTTTGGGAACATACAGCTACAAGACAAAAAGCCTTTGGCTCATTAAGGAACATTATCCCCACCATGTGTTGATTTTACTGACAGGGTTCAACAGAACATGCAACTTGGGTAAAGATAATGGTTTACCACTAAACATGAATAAATATAACATCTTTTTAGGAAAGCCCTTTGTCCCTGCCCCATATAGCACTGATGAACAAGACAGACTTTAGTATCAAAGACCTATTGTTCCAAGGAAGTGACTATTTCCCTGTATACCTTTTTGCCAATCATAGGATACAGTAGTTTGAGGAAAAACAGTAAAGCAGCTCCTGTACAAGCTTTTAGATGAAAATACGTTTTCCTTCAAGTTTCCAAGTATATTACTAGAAGACTTGCTCACTTGTTATAACAGGATAAAAAAATGACACCATAAAGGTGGACCAGTAGTACTCAAAACGTAGTTGGAACAGTAAATACCAATAAAAGCTTTTTCTTAAAACTACTTAGACTTTTCTCATTAAAAGAAGTTTCATAATGACACTTCCATAACAGGCAAATGAAGTACAAATGTAGAGTATAGTGCCAGCTCTCACAGATATATCTCTACTAAATGAAATGCAGCATTCATACCTCTGTATTATATCCATTTGTAAATTTTGTTTCACATGCTTTAAACATTGGTCTAACAAGCCATTTGCATACTGTCTACATTCTAAACCAGTGCTTCTCAATTTCTAATGATTTTTTTATTTTTATTGCTGTCGGTTATAGTCCACACACTTTAAGACACTGATCCCTAAATGCATTGCATTTCACATGCATCATGTGATTGATTTTAATTCGTTGTAAGTTATTGACACTAATTTGCTTGTGGAAGTTTGACTTTCATGTCTTCTAGAATTTTTATATTCAGAGAAATGTCCAAAAGGTTTATAGCACCCTGAATCACTTTATAGTTTATATTTAACGGTAATCCAGCTTGTATTTAATGGAAAGCAGTGGTTCTTAAATGTGATAATACATACATCACAAGATGGGTTGCAAACTGGCTAAGTGACAGAACCCACAGGGTCAGAGTTGCTGGAGCCATGTCAGACTCAAAGCCTGTCACAAGTGGTGTCCCACAGGGCTCAGTCCTGGGTCCACTCTTGTTCGGCATCTACTTTTCTGAAGTACAAGCTAACACAGGAGGGTTATGGCTGACAAAGTTTGCAGATGACTGCAAACTGGGCGCTATAGTCGAAAACACATCTGACACAGATATCCTTCAGAAGGGCCTCACAGAAACGGATAACTGGTGCCAGAGCCATGGCCTAAAGTTAAACGCCAAGAAATGCATAGTCATACCCTTCGGGAAAAACAAGGTTACCCCTAGCTACCATATAGGTGGCAATCCACTGAGCACAGAAGAAGTCATCAGGGATCTGGGGACCCAGGTTGACAGTAGCCTTTCCTTTGACACTCATGTTGCTAAAGTAGTTAGGAAAACCTTCTATATTGCCCACCTGATCATGAAGGGATTCACATCTAGATCAAGGGAGGTCATCGTCCCCCTGTACTCATCACTCATTAGACCTATGATTGAGTACAATGCCCCCTTCGGAATGTATCTGACCAGACACCTGCTGCAGCTTGAAAGGCCCCAAAAGTTCCTCACCAAAAGGATAAAGGGTCTCAAAAATATGTCTTATGCTGCCCGACTGAAAGAACTCCAGCTCTATTCAGTCTCATACCGCTTGCTCAGAGGTGACCTGTGCCTGACGTATAAGGCCATGTCAAACCCAGATTTGATGAATATGCTTCACCTCAAAAATTCTAGATCCCTCAGAACCACAAGGGCGGGAGACTTAAACCTTGACACGGTTATAAATAGAACATGCTGGAGGGACAGATTCATCACCCAGAGACTCCCTATGCTGTGGAACAAAATCCCGGTACATGTGAGGCAGAGCACCTCGCTGGCCTTGTTCAAGAGGAATCTTGACCAATGGATGGGAGATCGCAGATATACCCCAGGGATTACTTCAGTGTCACTGCTTGACAGAGGCACAGCAAAATAATAGGCATAGTTTTTATTCAAACTAAAGGGGTGGCGAAAGCCACATAACTATGGGCTAGGCTTATAAATGCCCTTGGGCAGATAGCCTAGTATGAACCTATGAACCTATAAAATATTTCCATTAAACTGTAAGTACCTCATAAGATTAAAAAAAACATTGTCAGTAAACTTTCCAAACTGTACAACGTGTCCTGAAATTTCCAAGAAAGAGTCATTACTCTCTTTATGTGCCAAATGTGCACAAGAGTAGGATGGCATGGGGACTTGCAAGATGCCTGCACACTAATCAACAGTAATTTCAGCTCTCCCAGTGTGGAAAAGAGAAACTGAGGAGAAAAAGAAAAGTGAAATTGTAAGCTTGGGTAAAATTAAGTTACTGGCTAGTTCATACACTGCCTGGATGCCAGCAAAGAAGAAATTTAGAGGTTCTAAAAGAAAATCAACCAGAAAGGGTGAAGAGAAAACACTGGCTTGGAGGAATTCTGCAGCTGTTTAGCAAAAAGCAGTTCAGACTTCATCTTTGGTTCAATATATGGCTTCCTATAATTTAGAGGAAAAATAAATCAGATGAGATTGAATTAAGTTAAACATTGAAGGAATATATGAATTCAAATAAAATACTGGAAACTAGAAGAAAATTTAACTAGTTATTCAGATGTACTGATACAACTGCAAAAAAAGAGGTTAAAATGAAGAAAAGGTTGGCTAAGTGTGAAACTTCTCACAAAGAAATCTTTAAAAAAATAGTAACGTTGGAAGAAAGTGTATGCAGAGAAAATCTGGGATTTTCTGCTGTACCAGAAAAACTGAAAGGAACAGTCTGTATTAATTTATAAAAGCAAATATATGCAATTGGACAGGTGTTCCACAGCAGGATTCATTTATTGAAAAGACACATTGAGTATGTGTTCCAAACCGGGCATTGAGAAAGGCCTATATTAGTAAAGATGCAAACATACTAGCAGCATGAGTTGATCCTGACAAAACTGCAGCAGAAAGGAGTATTAAACATTGGGGACAGCAGGACATTTGTGAAAAAATGATCATTCACTGCACACCAGGCAAAAGAGAAGCAAACTTGTTCCAGCAATCAGGGAGTTCTGGAGGCAAGTGAGAGATTCAAGCTGATGTATCCATCCATCTTCATTGTATCTTTCCTGGATGAGCAAATATATTTTTGATGCAAAACAGGCTAAGGATGAAACAAGTTTATCCAAAAAGCAAACAAAGTAATCCAGCAAGCAGAAGGAGATGCTGCTTCTCATTCTTCCGTCAGTGAGAGGGAGAGATTTGTTGACTTTGTTAAATGTTTTGGTGGACTGTAAAACATATACCCCATATTATATTAATAACATGTGGAGGGACACTAAAGGTAAAAAAGTAACAAGTAAAACAATAAGGTGAACGGAAAACTAGTAAAAAGTAAAAGTAAAGTAAAGTAAGACGCCAACTGGATCCACGGAACAGTTCCTTTATTGATAATTATCAATAAAGGAACTGTTCCGTGGATCCAGTTGGCGTCTTACTTTACTTTTACTTTTTAACAAGTAAAACAATGTTTGCTCTTATTAGTATTTCTGTAAACCTATTTCATGATATAAACTACATCTTATACTGTAAAACAGTTTTGTATAGTGTGCAGTCAGGGGTATTTTAAATATGTGGGAGTCTTTTCAGTGATTGTTGTATGTGTTAGATATATTAAAGCAAACAAGTACCTTTTTAGTTGTAAGAAATATAGGCTTTAAAGTATATCAACAGAAGAAAGGCTGAACAGCAACAACATTAAGTAAAAATAATACTGTGATCTTTGGCTGCTGGGTGGGGTGTAAAAATGAACTGAATATATTATATGTAGAATAAAGATAATTTACTTTGTATTACAAGGGTGGGTGTCTAGATGAATGTCTTTAGCTAAACCTACAAACATTTTTGTAAGCAAATAGGCTTGAAAAATAAGACAAATGATTAGTGCAATGAAAAATGCTAAATCCCTTGCATCTGCAAAGATAGTAGCTTGTTTTTATTTTTCATTAATAAATGTTCTCAGAAACAAGAGGTATACAGCTGATGGCAGATAGCCAGGTGAATTTTGTGCATTCTGTCCTAGTGAAATTTACAAAAATTATTTCATTACATCTGCAAAGTTGTTAGCTTGACTTTGTTACAGAGTACCTTTACTTGGAGACGAGCTGTCTGCAGGTGCAATCAATTAATTCTTTTTTGCCTCTAAAAGACTTTCTTTTTTTAACTCTGTCTTTTTTTTCCAACACCTTTATTGAATTATCACTTGTGACATAGGCAAGTTTACATTTGTATACAAGTAATCAAACTATATTAACATAAACATTTACTAAACATGTATTGCTATATATCATGTAACCCAAGCAATATTACATAAATTAAATAATTCCTGCTTTTTTTTAAAGAAAAAAAACATCTTCATTAAACCACCACTTACTACATAGGCAATCATACTTTCATATAAATGAAAAACTATACCAACACAATCCTAGTCGCAAGCATTTTACATCACAAACCATACTGACATACACTCCCAGTTGTAAACATTATACATCAGTTATAATCTACCCAGTCTTTCTCACTCAGACATTACATAGCTCATTTAAGTCCTGCTGCCTTTTAGGCCTCATTCCTCCCTTGTATGTATTGCTTCCACATTGCCATTTTTTCCTATGTAGTTTGCTTTTACCCCTTTCTAAAGATCTCAATTCCAGTTGTTTTATCTCTGTTACTATATTCACTACTTCCAGTATAGTTAGTTTGTATTTTGATTTCTATTTTCTAGTAATTGCTTTTTTGGAAGCCACCATTATTAGACACAGCCTTGGCCTTACCATGTCTAGGCAGTTCTGATTCTGTATCATAGCTCAGGAGAATCATCTCCCTCGTCAGACCAATCTGCCCACCCAGCATCTCAAGGTGCATGGTGCAAGGAATCCTTGAAGTCCACAAACTCACCACACTCGCAGAAAATATGTTCCCAGCAGTTACCTCTTACTTCTCCTACTTACCTCCAACATTTACTGTCTACCGGAGGAAAAAGTATGTGGAGTCTACTTGGGGGTATAGAAATATCTATGCAAACATTTCCAAGCAAAAGTCCTAAATCTTCTAGATTTTGTTGCATATTTGGGAAACGTCCATATATCCTCCCACTGTTTCTTTGTGAATTGCTTATCCAGTCTCTCTTCCCAATCTTTTCTAATCTCCTCTGATTGATTCTTATAGTTGTCATGCAATATTTTATATACTGTACTAATTATTCCTTTTTTAATGGCAGCTTATGTTCTAGATTCTATTAAAAACTCTACCAGTGCAGGTCTTTCATTTAGGACCCCCCCCCCATTTCTTTCTATGTGCCTGTACTCTGATATCAGTCCCTAATAGGGAGGGCAATCTCTAACCTGCAGTCCAAATAAATTATTGGTGTCTTCCCAGTCTATCGTCTTTCCCTGTCTAGTTGTTTGCTCCCAATACCTTGGTAAATTATTGGTGTCTTCCCAGTCTATCGTCTTTCCCTCTCTAGTTGTTTGCTCCCAATACCTTGGTTTCTTTGCCAGTTTTCTCCATTAAATTCCAGCCCCCTCTTGCCTGTTGTCTGTATCCCTAATTGCAGATTACCCTATCGGGAGGATCACCTTTCTGCATTCACCTGTTGGTTTAGTTCTTAGAATACTTTCTGCTACTTTATGGATATAATATTCTAATTGAGTATTGTTCTCCTTAAAGGCCTACATCCAAAATCCCAGTCTCTCCTTGTTTCTTGAGCTTCCCTCGTATTTCTTCATTATCCCTTTCCACTTTAAATTATAGTTTTCTGCTTATGTTGTGTATAAGAGTCTTATATCCTTCAGATTGGGTAATCCCACTCCGCCCTGTCCTACTGGAAGAATCGGCTTATGCAACTGGACTCTTGCCATTTTCCCTTCCCAGATAAAGTCCTTCAGTGTTTTATTAATTGCTATCCACAACTTCTCCTTTGGTTGATACAAATATGCCTGACCTGTGTGTAAGACTAAAGGGACTAAAAAACAATTTAACTGCTTGTATCTTATTATCCATATTCATATAACAAAGCTTCCATTTTCTCAGTTTTTGTATTATCTTTTTAGTCTCTTCCCACATACCCTTATCTGCCACACTAGAATCATTTTTAATCCATACTCCTAAATATTTCATTTTGTCATCTCCACATAAATATGGGCATTCTTGAACCAGTTCATGTGTGGGTACATAATTTACTGCTATTGCTTTTGTTTTAGCTTCATTAATTTTGTACCCCCAAAAGTCCTCAAACTGTCTCAAAATGTTCCACAACACTGTAACGTCTTGTTCTGGTTTTGTCAGGTACAAAATATCAT
Source organism: Protopterus annectens (assembly GCF_019279795.1). Taxonomy (NCBI): domain Eukaryota; kingdom Metazoa; phylum Chordata; order Ceratodontiformes; family Protopteridae; genus Protopterus; species Protopterus annectens. The sequence continues at coordinate 310,776,247 of NC_056745.1, read as the reverse complement.
CGGCAAACAAAGCCAGCTTTTCTTGACTACCATACCAATTATATCCTTCAATTTCTGAGTCCCTTATTTTCTTTGGCAGTAGTTCTAAATGTAGTGCAATTTCTGAGTCCCTTATTTTTCTTTGGCAGTAGTTCTAAATATAGTGCAAATAATAAAGGGGAAAGAGGACATCCCTGCCTGGTTCCTCTGCTCAAACAGAAGTTATCACAGAGGACCCCACCCACTTTAATTTTCATCTCCAATCCCTCATATATTCTCGTAATCAGCCTTATAATTTTTTCAGGAAGTGCAAATGCTTTCATTGCCCTGCTCATAAAGTCCGACTTTACCCTATCAAATCTTTTCTCCGCATCAAGACCCATCAACAACAATGGTAGTTTTTTACATTCTGCTTCCCTTTGAATCATTAGTGTTCTATTAATGTCGAATGTTTGGCTCCCCTCCACAAAGCCACATTGTTCCATGTCTGTCAGTTTTGTTATTACTTTTGCCATTCTTTTAGCTATTATAGACACTAACGCTTTATAATGGTTTACAATCAAATGGGTGTTCGGACTTTGTGTGATTCACATTAATCTGAATTAACTCATTTGGTAGAATCCAAAGAACAAATGCTGAAATGTACAACATTGAATGCTGTAACTTTCTACATTTTCATGCAGATCGCACTGTAGTGGGATTGGAAGATGTCCCCTTTCCCTCACTATAGTGTGATCTCAGAGTAGCAGGGGGGTGTGGGGGGCACAGTTCACTGTGTATTGGAGAGTGATTCCATTTGTGGAAGTGTAGTGCATGTTCGAATTGTGTCAAATTCGAACATTCACCACTTCCGCATTCGACATTTGTGTTGTTCACCGAATGTAGTTCATAGAAATGGTAGTTCGCATGAAGTGTGATGGGGAAAATGATAGTAAACCCTCTTTAGGTATTACAGCTACCACTGCTTTCTTTCAGGATGTTGGTACTTCTCCTCTTCTTTAGATAGATATTGTTAAACAAAACCTGTAGATTGCTTATATATCACAATTTTTATCTTTTCTCCTCCTATCCTGTTATTAATTGAGCCTCATCTTCCTCTAATCTTGGCATATTTAATTCTTCCATAAACATTTTCATGTGTATCTTTTCTTGATTTTCATATTTCTCTGCTTTATAGAGACTCTCATAGAATTTCTGAAGTATTTGTTATACCTCTACAGCATGTCTTGTTATCTTCTTTGTTATAGACTCCTTAAGTTTGGCGACAGCCCTTTCTACTTTCTGTTGCCTGAGTTGTTGTGTAAAAGATTTTGTGCTGTAGTGTTATCAAAAACAGTTGCTTAACAGCAATCTTTCTAAGCTCGTGCATATTATCGAGGTAATTCCTTATTTTCTGCCTAGCATTCTGCTGTTGATCCTCATTTAGTTCTGTGAGATTCCCCCTATTCTTTAATACTTTCACATTTGTTAGTCCCAGTCCCTCTAATTCTTGTTACTTCTCAGCCATAGCTCCTTTTCTTTTATTTCAACCCTATTTTTAAACTCCTACATTTTATCTCGCTCACAAACTATATTTTGAGAAGAAATTTCTGTTCTCTCTAACTGATCCTGATGATCTCCACTACCCATTCCTTAAATTCCTGTCTTTTCAACAGATGGGTGGGAAAGTGTCAGTCTCATTTTTATTTCACTACCCTGTGTTTTTATTTTAGCTATTATTGGCACATGATCAGAAATAGTTATTGGGTGGGTATCAAGACCTTCAGTTAAATGCACATGTTCCTGTGAAATGTAAATTCTGTCTACCCTAGCCCAGTTTTATATTTTGGGGAGTAATATGCAAATTCACTCCAAATTCCTCTTACTGAATTCACTTCTTCCATGACAAATATTTTCATAAAGTTCTTCAAAAATCTACCATCTTTTCCCTTCTGACCTTCAGACACATCATCACTGCTGCAAATCAAGTTCCAGTCCCCACCTATATTCCTTTCTGAAAACTAATTATTTCTCCCAGAATTTTCTTAAACTCCATTACTGCAATTTTAGGTGGAACGTAAATAGATTGCAGTGTAATCTTTCTCCCTTGCCAGTAGCCCCTTAGCACTACAAATCTGCCATTATTATTTTTATTTTCTTCAGTCACTGTTGAAGCTTCTCTTGCAATTAATATAAGTACTCCTTTTTTTCCTTTGTCCCAAGTATTCTGCTGAATAACCATCCTGAAAACCTTTCTTTATCAAATTCATATGTTCATTTCTAACTGTGTCTCATGTAACATAGCTATTTGCACTCTGTATGTTTTAATAGGTTCATAGGTAGGTACTAGGTTATCTGCCCGAAGGCATTTATAAGCCTAGCCAGAATGTGTTGACTTTTTACCGCCCTCTTAGATTAGTTCCCTGTGCTTCTGTCCAGCAGAGCCACTGAAGTGATCTCCGAGGTAAACTTTCTTTTTCCCATCCACTCGTCAAGGTTTCTTTTGAAGAGTGTAGCAAGGAGCTCTGCCTAATGTAGATTGGGATCTTGTTCCAAAGCATGGGAAGTCACCGGGACAGGAATCTATCCCTCCAGCACGTCCTATTTATTGTTGAGGTGAGGTTTAGATCCCCAGAGTGTGTGGCTCGAGGGGATAAGGTTTTCTTTAGGTGGAGCATGTCCATCAATTCTGGGTTGGACATGGCTTTGTATGTCAGGCAGAGATCACCTCTGGGTAGGTGGTATGCAACCGAGTACAGCTGTAGTTTCTTCAGTCGAGCTGCATAGAGCATCTGTTTGAGGCCAGTGATCCTCTTGGTGAGGTACTTCTGTCATCTTTCCAGCTGTTGCAGGTGTCTTGTAAGGTACATCCCAAATGGGGCGTTGTACTCTATGATGGGTCTGATGAGTGATGAGTAGAGGGGGCACAATGACCTCTTTTGATCTGGATGCGAACCCTTTTGTGATTAGTTGGGCCACGTAGAAGGATTTTCTAACCACTTTGGCAATGTGATTATTAAAGGTGAGATTACTATCTACTTGGGTCCCCAGATCCCTTATTATGTCTTCCGTATTTAGGGGACTACCACCTATGTGATAGTTTGTGGGTACTTTGTTTTTTTCCAAAGGGGATGACTATGCACTTTTTGGCATTTAGCTTGAGGCCATGATTTTGACACCAGGTATCCGTCTCAGTGAGACACTTTTGGAGGATGTCTGTGTCAGCCAGAGAGTCAATTATAGCCCCTAGTTTGTAGTCGTCTGCGAACTTGGTCAGCCATAGTCCTCATGTGCTTGCCCGTACCTCTGAGAAGTATATGCTGAACAGGAGGGGTCCTACGACTGAGCCCTGGGGAATGCCACTTGTAACCGGTTTAAAGTCGGACATAGTTCCTGCAACTCTCACCATGTGGGTTCTGTCCGTGAGCCAGTTGGCAACCCATCTTGTGATGTAGGGGTTTATGTTCAGGCTGGTGAGCTTATCTATAATACCAAAATGGGGAATGGTGTTGAAGGCCTTAGTGAGGTCTAGGTAGGCTGTGTGTACCACCTTTCCATCGTCTATAGCCTTGGTAACTCTCTCAAAGAAGTCCGCCAGGTTTAGGAGGCATGATCTGCCCTTAACAAAGCTGAACTGGGTAGGGTCCAGTGTTTGGAGGTTCACAGTGTCTCTGTTAATGATTTCCATGATGATGCGCTCCATAGCCTTGCAGACCAAGCTAGTCAGGCTTATAGGCAATAGCTCCCGGGGTCTGATGTAGCTCCACCTTTGTGGAGCGGAATAATTGTTGCTGTGCACTACTCTATGGGTACGTAGCCTGTGAAGAGGCTGAGTTTGAACAGTGTGTTTAGGTGAGGGGTTAGTTTGTCTTTGAGCTCGTGTAGGACGCAGCCTGGGACACCGTCTAGTCCCATTGATGCTGTGTTTTTGGCTTTGGAGAGGGCTGTTTTAACCTGAGTGTCTGTGATTTCAGGGACTCTACATTCTTCTGGTATGGTTATGGGCCCTTTTGGGGGTGAGAGGGGGGTGAAGTTTGCGCTCAACCTGTCTGCCAGGATGTTGGCGATATCGGTCAGTTCAGTGTATTTTGTGCCATTCTGCACTAACTCCGAGCAGATCTGTGCATTGCCACTTAGATTCTTGACATAGCTAAAGAATACCTTGTGGTTATCTTTGGAGTCCTTGGCAATTTTTTCTTTCAAAGCTCGCCTTGGATGATTTTATGAGGGATCGTAGTTTCTTGCTGATACTGATCAGGGATGTCTTCCCTTTTTGGGATTTTATTCGTTTCTGTACTAGTTTCCTCCTTCTATTGTATAGCTTGTTTATGGCAGGAGTCCACCAGACTGGTTTCCTTTTCTTGGAGGAGTGCGTCTTGGTTTTGCTTGGGATGGCATGATCCATGCATTCTTGTAGGTGCCGGTAGAATGCATTAGTAAAGGATTTTGCAGCTTGGACAGCATTATCCTTTAGCATGGGGGCTTTGAAACTTTCCACGTCGCTCTTAAGTAACGTGAAGTTTGCTTTTGAAAAGTTTTTCACTGTGGTTTTCTTGTCTGGGGGTGGGGGCGGAATGTGGATATCCAAAGTGATTTGTTTATGGTCAGATCTAACCAGCGAGGGGTTGACCTCCGGTGTGAAACACCAGTCTCCCATGTTGGTGATGACCAGGTCCAATATGTTGTCACCTCTGGTGGGAGTGTTGACCAGTTGAATCAGGGTGTTTTGAGTTTATAAATTCTAGGAAATGTTGGGCAAGGGAGTTAGTACTTGAGTAGTTCTCTCAGTTAATGTTTGGGTAATTGAAATTGCCCAATATTAGGGTGTTTGGTAGGACCTTTATGTTTCCCAGTGTTTCCAGAAATGCTGAATGGGGGTCCTGGGACATGGTGGATGATCTGTAGCAAGCTACAATTTGAATTGCAGTTTTGACCGTTGTTAGTGGCACATGGATGATCTCTGAAGCATTGTGCTGTGCCACTAACCTGGAGATGTGGGTATCCTTGAGGAATATGGTTATGCCCCTGCCTTTTGTATTTCGGTTTGGGTTCTGTGGCCGAAATGTATGGTATGAGTTGTAGCGTGGTAGTGCTGGGGTGCTCTCTGGAGCCTTAAACCAGGTTTCTGGTAGTGCACATATATCTATTTTCTCCACACTGAGGAGTGCCTCGAATGCCTCTGAGTATGTGTTCATGTATTTGTGTGTTTTTTGCTAGTGCTGCATTAATAGGTCTATGTGAGACTGGTAGTGTGATGCAAGTATTACCCTTCTCCTCTTGACTGTCTGATCCAGTCTTGGGTTGAGAAAGCTTAGCCTCCAGTTTAGCTGTATAATTGCATCTCTCGCATGTATTAGTGTTTGGTGGTAGGAGGAGAGGGTTGTCTGTGTACATGAGGGAGTTGTAACATTGCCTCAAAATGCCCAGATTCACCAGTTGGACTGGAGAGTACACCTGAAACTGCCCTTTGGACATGCCTGGATAGGTACAGTGAACTGTTTTACTGGATGGCTGGTAAGGTCGAATATAGAGCCTTGTCCTTCTGTACAGAACAGGAGGGTCTAGTGCTAGGGTTTATAAGTGCATGATATAAGATTTGATCAAGTGCCAGGCTGAGAAATGAATGGCTTGAGTGCTTAAGTTGAACGTTTGTCTAGTTTCAAGGGAAAAATTGAAGAGGAGACTTTGTGGAGCCGGGAATAGTTTTACCCTAGCTACCCGGCATGCAAAACCGGGCAAATACAGTATTTATAGCAGGGAAATGAAAGAGGGAGAAATTATGGCCAATAAACTACTAATCTCTGGGCTGAAACCACTTCTCCAGGGACAGATAGGCTGCTCAAAGCTCCTCTCTCTCTCACAGGTGAACAGAGAACGTCCTTCTATCCAAGTAAGGTATGGGCAAACATAGAGATTTGTAAAACAGCCCTGAATTCAGCACTAACCTGAAAACTGGATAAAACTAGCTTAGAAAGGCAGGAAACAAGTGTGTGTGTGTGTATATATATATATATATATATATATATATATATGCATATGTATATATTTTAGAAAATAAAGCAGATACACTCAAAAAAACACTTACAGAAAAGGATACTTATTGTTATCTATCGCAGATCAGAGTTGTAGTCAATGCCCCTAGTCATAAAATAGGAAGAAACACAAATACAGTAAAAGCAGATGAATAAAGTGCAATTATTTATATATATATATATATATATATATATTTATTTATATATATATATATATATATATTTATATATATATATATATATATATATATATATATATATATATATTTATATAAAACAATAGAAAATGAACAAACTGATTTAAACAAGTTACCCAATTAACCAGGAAAAAAAGCTCAAAACTGAGCCCTTTTCCACCATTCTTCAATCAGACAAGTTCTAACTGCACACCCCTGCTTACTAGGGTGCAGGGGAGCCTTCTCCAAACAAGATAGCCTGGTCAGTGTTCAAGTTATACAAACAAAGCTAGATTCAACAGGCCTGAATCTGGTCTATGCTACAGCAACAAGCCACACCAATTTCAGAAAGAAACAGTTCAAATAAGCAGGCACAATAAGCCTGTGACCAGAAATTCCCAGCTCAGAAGGGAAGAATCCAGCCTCTCCTCGCACAAGAGTGCAGACCACAAACCTTCTTAATATAGAATAACTGGCCTGAAGCCCAAGTGCTTCAGCCAGAACTAATACACTTTTAGAACCGCAGACACTGGGCCTTCAATCAGCAAATTCCCAGCTTAGAAGGATGCAAGCTACCTGTCTTGCCACAACAGTGCAGACCACAAACCTTAATGTAAAACAGCCTGTATGAAGCCTAAGTGCTTAAACCAAAATACTTAGAATAACAGTTACAATTTAATCAGGCTACTACCAAGCAGTAATAAATGCAGCAGAATAAATAAAATTGAATACTTTTAAGGAAAGCAAAATAAAGTAGGAGGAAAGACAAATACAGTAAAAGCAAATTAATAAAGTGCAATTTTTTTTTAAGTGCAAGCAGGGAGGAAGGAAGAACCTAGGTGGGCTGGCCTTCTCAAATCTTCACTCTCTATTAAGTAAGTGAACACTAGACTCAGAATATGATCTCACTGTACTCGGTTAAGTGAGCAAATGAGATGGACCCAGGAGGAGTGTTCTAATACAGACTTACAGGAGGGGTGGGCAATTCCAGAGCCACCAACCCTAATACCAACATACGAACAGGGAGGGAGGGTGGGGAAATAACTGCAGAGAGATACACAGCACACTGTTCAGAAACACACAATTAGGAAACTGAAAAAATGAAAATACAGTACTTTTAAAACTGCAAGTTTCTACTTAACAGAATACTAAAATACACTTCTGCAAATTTCACTTAGCTTCAGCTTCTAATGCAGATGTTTGTAGCCAAACAAGTCTGCAGTTCATTACTCTTTCTTGTTTATATTTATCTGTGAGGCAGCTTACATTTAAGGACATTAAAGCAAGCATCATTTTATTAAAACGTTGTTATTCCCATCTTTTATGTATAACGCCTTTTTTGTTAAATGTCTAGAGTTCCAGCTTCTGTGTTTTATGCATACACTGTTTGGCAGGTTGAACTTTTATACAGTTGTTTCTTGCCATATCCATTTCCATTTGAGTCTATGTCACATCTTATAAAACTTTTTGTTTTATTGAAAGCCCTCAAAAAAATACCACCAGTACCTACTAAAATGTATTAACATAATATTAACACAGAGAATTATGTACACCTTCAAACCTTCAAATATTGAAGTTTTAATCTAATAGGAACAAAAGTCCCAAACTGACAGCTACACTCACAAACTTGAGTTAACTTAAAGGAAAGATCATCCATGCTAAGATGCATGGAGCAGTCTGTGCATCTACTAAGTGCTGATCGCTTTTGTCTTATTTGTATAGTTCCCCCAGCTGGGAAAACCCCTGAATGCTTTCAGAGAACATTAACTACCTTGAGAAAGCCCCTGAATGCTTTTAGAGGACATTATCTAGTTTGGGGAAACCTCTGTACTGCTTTCAGAGAACATTATATCTTAGCCATTTTCTCTTTTTTCCCCCTCAGCCAATCACTGTCCTCCAGACTGTATCCAGTTTCTCTTTATCAGATTTTCTCCATGGAGATATGAAAACCAGGCAGCCAGTTTCTCTTTATCAGATTGTCTCCATGGAGATATGAAAACCAGGCAGCCAGTTTCTCTTTATCAGATTTCCATGGAAACATGAAGACCAACTGCAGAATTCTTACTGAGCTTACAATTATTTGTTAGAAAAAAGGCTCATAATATTCAATGTTCTTTTTCATTGACTTGCTCTCTCTTAAAATTTGTTAATAAATCAGTCTAAGGTCTTTAAACTATTAATTTCCTCATGCAAGAATGAGGAAAAAAAAGCATATTAATCTCTGTTTTATCGTGCTTTTTAACCAGGATTTGTTATACATTGTAGTGCCTACATTTCTTAAAACTAAATAAGGAGAGAGAGAATGGAAAAAAAAAGAAGCACCTGTTTACAATCCCATTACACTTAAAAATAACTGAAAAAAATGTACTTTATAGCATATAAAGAAAACCACATGCCACAAAATTGGTACTATTTAAGAAAAGAAAAATCTTGACTTACATTTAACCTTCTCCCTCCTCTTACCCTCCCCAAAGCACTTTTCTGAACATTAATGACATGAAGTAGAGCATGTTTTATAGGCCCCAACAAGTCCAACAGACTCTGAAAAAGTCCAATAGTTCCAGATTTTCTTATGTCATATTTTACAAATATAATTATTGCATTGTAATCCCATGTTAAGTTACTAGTTTTATTATTGTTCATCTCCGAAATCTTGTCTCTGCCTCATTTCCAATGTACTGTCAGTTCATCTAGTCAACTCTCGTGCTCCCTTCTTTCTCTCCAGCATTTTCTGTTGAAACAATGGAAAAGGTTTCACAAGCACATTCCGTCTGTGGTCTTTATTATTAGAAGAACAAGGAGCAGAAATTCCTTCTGTTTCACAGCCCACTTTTTGTTGGGAAAATGTTTATATTTCTTTCTTAGGATGTACTTCAAAAAATTATTTTTGTCCCTCCAGGGAGGAATACTGTGAAGACAGCTGGGTACAACAATTTGAATCTCACACCTGCATCTTGACTTTCCCTGAATAGTGGAATACATTTGCTCCTCTTCTGTGTGGTTTACAATGAGTAATCATTCTCCACAAGCACTCTGCTGTCTCCCACTTTTAGTACTTTGTCCTTCTGCCAGTTTTGTCAAAATCAACTCCATCTACTGGGTGGATTGCATCTTTACTATTAAAGGTCTAGGTTCTTTTTTTTGTAGCCAGGTTTGGAGTATACACACATTGTTCCACTCCTGCTGTGGTATACCAGTCCAGTACTTATTTGTGCTTTCATATAATTAATGCAGTTTGTTCCTCCTAGCTTCTCTGGTATAGCTGAAAATCTCATGTTTTCCCTATGTGCTCTGTTCTCTAATTCTATTATTTTCTGAAACATCTCTTCCTGAACAGTCTCATATTCAGCAGCTTTATCATCTTATCTGAATATCTGTTTAAAGCTTTCATTTTCCCCAGCCTTGTTTTGATATACTCCATGAGTGTTGTGTTTATTTTAACCAGGTCTGTATGCAGTTGTCTTATATCTAGGTTACTGGAAGTCATGTCTGAAGATTGCATTGCTTTTTGCTGAACAGCTGAAGAACCCCCCCCCCCCCCCAGTCAGTGTTTCTTCCTCACTTTTTATAGCTGATTTTTGCAGATCTTCTGTATTTCTTTATTCCTGGCATCTAGGCACTGCACTTACTAGCCAGTTGTTGAAATTTACCTATAAGCACAAGTCTACTGGCCTTCTCTGCTGAGTTTCTTTTTTCAGATTGTGTGAGCTAGAAATAAGCTGTTACTCGATGTGCAGCCATCTTGGAAGTCCTTGCAATCAATTAATATTGAGAGTTCTGAGCATCCTTTACTGACAGAAATGCAAAATTTAAAGGTACAATGGCAAGCAGTTCAGTGAAATAATTTGACATTATGGGAAGTGAAGAGTTAGTAGCCTCCCCAGCAGCCTTAAGACTTTAATGCAGTTAATAGAACAGAGCCAAACTTAGTTTTATTTAAAAGTAGACAGTGCAGTTTTTCTTGGGGTTAAAATCTAATGTTTTCTGGAAGCACCCAAACTGATTTTCCCATCTGGAAGGAAAATAAATGTAGTAAAAGTACAAGTAGAAATTGGTCTAAGTGGGAATACAGGAGTAATGTGGAGTTTAGCATGGGTAACCTTAATTTTAGATTAGGGGGATACCTGTGGTTGCAGCTGTTGTTTGTGGTAATAAGTGACTACTGGCAAGGTAGGAAGGTTATGATAGCAATATTAATACCACCAAAACCTACTATTGTGGATTTTAAGAAAATTTGCAGAGAAGTAGCCAGTTTTCAGCAGGGAATATTATTTTACATGAGGAGAGGAACTTTATTTGCAATAATGAAGATGTAACTTAGGGACCTAGGAGAGAAAATAAAACAAAAGAGGTTAGACTTTGGAAAAAAAAATATGACAATATTTACTAGGAAGATGTCAATCCATTATTAAGAACTCAGACAATTTACATATTATTCCACAGTGTAAAATAATGGCTACAAATTATATTTCACAGGTACATACCCATTTAACTGAAAGCTTCAACACATGCCCAATAATTATTTCTGATAGTGCACCAATAAAAACTAAGACAGAAATTGCAGAGTAATGAAGTAAAAATGAAACCTTGGTGCTTTCCCATCTACCTATTAAAAAGAGATATTTAAGAAATGGACAGTGGTCTTAAAATTCTTCATAACGGCAAGCTAGTGAGTGGAATAAAATGAAAATGGAGTTTAAAAATATGTTAGAAATAAGGGTAAAGAGGTACTGTTAAGAAGTAATAGAAATTAGTTAAAGGGGCTGACAAATGTTAATGTATTACAGAATAAGGGGAATCTCACAGAACAAGAAGAGGAGCAACTGCAGAGTGCTAAAGAGAAAATAAGGGAGTACCTGGATAATATGCATGAGTTTAGAAAGATTTCTGTTAAGGAACTGTTTGTTTGTTTTTTTTTTTGTTTGTTTTTTTTTTATTATAACAAGTCCAGAGTGCAAAAACTTTTAGTTCAATGACTTAGGCAACAGAAAGTAGAAGGGGTTGTTGGTACAATTAGGGAACCTATAACAAGAAAAATAACCAGTCATCCTATGGAGGTATTATAGATATTTTGGAAATGTTATTAAAATTTGTATAAAATATAGGGATGTGGAAAATAAGAACGAACAAAAATGGAAATATTTATGTAAGATGTTATTATGCCAATATTAGATGAAGATGAGACTCAGCAACTAATACTTAAGACAGCAAAACATGACATAAAAATGATGATATATAATCAATCTGCAAGGAAGTCTCCAGGAACAGATGGTATTTCTGTGGATGTTTGGAGGTTGGGGGGTGGAAAGAGAGAAATCGGAACCAGCCTCACATAAACCCATTTCAGTTTAAAACCGTGATTATAAAGTTATTATGTCAGCACTATCTAAAAGAATGACATGGGTGTTGCCAGAATCGATAGATGTGGATCAAAGTGGTTTTATGGAAGCGAGGCAAACATTTGACATCATTAACAGAACAATGATGATCCAGAGAGAAGCAGAATGTAAGAAAATGTTGCTGTTTTTTGGTGGGTCATGATCCAGAGAAGGCATTCAACAGAGTAAATTAGTATTTCATAAAAACTCTGCAACATGTGACCTGTACTACTGAAGGGTAAATTAACATCTACCATCTGCAACATATTGAATATAAAAGTGGGTGACTTTACTTTAAATCTGGGCTGCAGTATAGAACATTACTGCAAAGAGCTAGTCAGAAAACTTCCATGTATTTGCCAATAATGAAGGCCTAATTACCTGTTAACTGTGGTATAAAAGGAAATAGTCTGTTGGGCCAGAATCAGGAACGTAGCTTTTTATCTGGAGGATCATCACCCACTAAGGACTAATTCATGGAATGCACAAAAAGGAGTGTCTTTGATAGCTAGCAGGACTCAAAGACCTATATAAAGCTAAAAAAAGCTGAACTTTTTTAAACATCTGAAAGCCAATGAACAGTATTGTGTTTTTGTTTACCAAGGGAGATGCTATTTTCATTTTACTATTGTATGGGTACAATAAACTTTTTTTTTAATGTGCTGCCTCAAGTGTACTTTTGGGTCATACACTTGATAGGCCACCCATGGTTGTCAGTGATTTGTCTCTGTGTCTGTCTCTCTCAGATATCTCTAAAACATCCTTTAGTTTTACATGGACCAGAAAGCACCTTTACTGACACTACAGGTTTCACTGGTAGACCTTTAAACATTTGGCAACTTTTTAAAGTACGTAAATACTAGACAGGTACATTTTTCCTTTTGATAGATGTTTTCTAGTAACCTTATTTAGCACCGATAGTTCCATTTATATGTGCTATTCCCTATTAAGATTACTAAAATGTCTGAATTTATTCAAAGCTAAATAAACAATGCTCTGAATAGTGTATATTTAATAAATAATTAGGTACAAATTCTTTAAACCTATGGTGGTTCATAAATATCAGAGGTATTTCAAAGAGCTGTGGTACAGGTAGCTGAAACTTTTGAACATGTTGTAAACATAAGTGGAGGTGCACATTAATGTGGGGTCAGACACATGAGAAGAGAGCAATACAACTGCTAAAAACATTAGGAAAGTATAATTTCAAGTTTAATAAGAAGAAATATAAATAATAATAAGATGAAATACATGGATCATATTCCACATTCTGAGAAAGGGAATGGCTGACATTGTAATATCTGGCAGTGGTCCATAATATAAGTATCAGGCATTCAAAAGATTTGCACATAAACATAAACATTAAATTGTGATGAACAGGAACAAATGGAGAGAGCTCTCCAAACAGTTTAAAAGTCTCATGAAACAGAGAAGTAACAAAAACTATGAAAATTGTCATTTCTACGGTAATAAAATGCAGCATAATCCATTGCAGGAACTTGGCCTGTCACCACTCCAACTATTAGTGGGCAGAGGGCTAAATGCAGATCACCTGCTTCAGTTGTTAGTCATACCTGAAATGCATCACAAAATAAAGGAAATGCAGGAAAGAAATCATTAGAGACAGAAATATTATGAACAAATCTACAAGAGACTACTAGATGTACATGCTTTAGAGAAAGTATGAATGCAAAAGTCATGGTAAAGTTTGCTGTTGCTGAAGCAGTGAAACCAAACTCCTTTGTTGTCTGCAAGGAGGATGGAAGCTGTATATTTGAAATGAGAGATGTTCAATGTTTCAAGAAGATGAGCAACCAGAATTGTTACAACTAGTACCGTCATAAGAAAATAGAGACTAAGAGCTGACAGGCAAGGATTGTAGGAAGAAGCTTTTTAAGCCATGTCTCTGAAAAACTGTACTGTAACAAGAACTTTCATAAAGAAAGAACAGATGTCCAAGGAGAGTAGTTATGTTAAATACTATAGATATGGAAGTGCAGGTGCATCCCAGATGTCATCGTGCTAACCAAATGATGCTAGGTGATCACAGATGATCCCTCTGGGCCACTATCAGAAGTGGAGCCTCCAACCACCTTGTGAATATTGGCCCAGCAGGCCACAGGCAAACCCTATAGGTTACCCTTAGGAGGGTGACCTCCATTTCCCTGCTGAGAGGCAGGCCTGGCACCCATTGATCCAGTGTCAGAGGCATCAACCAGGTCAGAGTGAAATGACCACCATTTCTCTTCTACCATTGTTACAACAGGACCTTCAGAAGGAAGAGGAAGCAAAAAGGGAACACATAAGTGTACACATTAATACTTTAACTGTATGTGTAAAGTGAAGCATTCTACGTGACATATGCATCCTGCTGCTGGGAGAGCTACTGTTGACTCCTTCAGGAGCCTTCCACATCCTTTTTCCAATCCTTTTCAGGAGCAAGTGTGGTAGGGACTGGTATAGGGCATTATTTCTATGAATAACCATAATAGGAGCTTGCATCAAGTTTGTTGAAGGTTAAACAATATGATACTGCATGCCAAGAACAGGGCATGGGGCATTTCCAAGACATGTCCACCTCAGGGGGTGGACAACCATCACAGAAGATGCTCACAGAGGTAGAGGTGATCCTGGTGTCCCTGTCTGATGAAGTAGAGTGACCTTCCTATCTAGTGGTAGGAAGGTCATGGGAGCTGGGATGGTGATTAAACTGGTGTCTCTAAGGGATGTACCAGCTTATTAGTAGTTGCATATCTGTACGTTAGGTACCTGTGGTCTGCAACTGTAACATCCTGCACAACAGGGTATGTATGTGTCCATTTAGAATTCACATATTCTGTCAGATAAAACTATGCATGTTAGGAATCCATTCATTTCAACTCTGCCACAGATGTACTGTTTTTACCCTTGTCAGTTCTTCTGGCAGACCTGGATGCACAATGGGGCACAATGGTACAGCACAGTAGCACTGTCAGCAACAGTAATACTGGAGGGCTTGCACACATCCCTGACATATGAAGAAGCCTGTGCAGTGCAAGCTAAAACCACAGCCTCACTAGTGTTTGGTGGACATCCTGTAACTGTGAGTCCCACCCAAGCTACATAGGAGTCCCCAGCCCAAACAGTATTTATGAGCTGCCTTGCTTCTGAAGTACACATACAGCCCAGAGGGAAGAGGCATGGTGGTGCAAATCTATCCCTGACCTTGGTAAAAATCATTGTATTAATCAACTGATGGTCAGGTCAGTGATCTAGGCATAGATAGTTGCTGCTGACGCCATTGTGGAGATGGCTAGTGTGCTTTATGGCCTGTGGGATAATGTGCAGATCCTGTACTGTGACACAGAGGGGCAGGGAACAAATAAAGCTGCTTGAGTTACTGGTGTCTAGTATTGCATCCACTGGTGTGTCCATGAAACACGCAATAACTGCCATTTGGTCTGCCTGTGCAGTCTCAAGTGTTTGTGAACATGAAAAGATACAGATGTGAGATGGGTGGTCACAAAGTGAGCATTTCCATGGGACTTAGACTGTCCCTGAGACAGCATCACTATCCGCTTTGGCCACAGAGGCCACAAGACCTCACTGCGGTTGTAGACCACATGGCCACTAACACTCCATAGGATGTATTCCTGAATTATCTTGTGTTCAAGTTATGACCAGCTAAAGTAACACCCATAGTAGCACTCATTAAAGGGGGTCTATGAAGATGTATAGACCTATATTATGCACCCCTTATTAATCTGTAATTAACGGAGTAAAGACTACAACAGCCTGTCACAGAAGGTCAAATGCTTAGCTTAATACTCTATACCCTCTGCAACTTATTCATATTCTTTGGGCCATAACTGCAAAAAAATGAAAGTTATGTGCCTTGGATGTCCACAGACAACTCAAGCACTATATTGAGAGACCCAAATCTTTCAGATCTTCAGATGAATTTTTAATTTCTTGTGATGGTAAGAAGAAGGGATAATCTGTGTTAAAACAGACTGTTTCCAAATGGTTGTGTAAGGCAATTACCTTTTGTTATATTTACTATAACAAAACTATTCCAGGCAAGGTCACATACATAGCTTTTTGGAAAGTGTTGGATTCTAAAAATATTCCAAAAGCTGGTACTTGCTCCTCTGTACTTTTACAAAACACAATATGCTTGATTCCTTCTCTAGGTTCGGATTAAACTTTATAGGACCATTGTCTAGAGGTTTCTGGACTCTACTCCTTCCACCTCCCAAATGTAATTAGCTAAGGTAATCTATCCATACAGATAGGGCTACTGCTGCTCTGATCAATATGATGAACATAGTACAGTTGTGTAAGTTGGACTTACTATAACAGAAGATTTTTGAATGATCACTGCTGCAGTAGTAGCAAACCTCCCTTTACCTCCCTTGTTTTTATGGCAGGAAAGCTCTGAAGAGCTTCATGCTCAAGCTTGTCTTTTAGTCATCTCAGCTTGAGCTGCCTAATAGTTTGGGCACATAGAATGTGCCCTGAAGATTTGAAAGCTGTGATATCCTTGGCAGGATATAACCCATATAGCAAAGGCTACTGTAGCAGTGATCATTTGAATATCTACTGTTATGGTAAGTTAAACTTGCACAACTGCACTTTCTTAAGGATATTCTATCCTTATGAAATATCAAGAATGGAACCCATGAAGATTGAACATGAAATGTTGAAATTCTACTGTTGATGTAACGGCTCCCAAGTAAATCATTTTCCAAGACAAAAACTTTAGCACAGCAGGAGAGGTTGACTTAAAAGGGGGCTTTTCTAAGGCCACTAAAACCAAATTCAGATTCTATGTAGGGATAGAGTTCTTTTTTTGGGAGGGCGTGACATCAAAAGTCCTTTGAGGAAAGCTTTACAGAGCTTTTGGAAGGCCAGGAACTGGTTTTGAAAACCTAGGTGCAAGTTCGATGTGGAAGCTAGCTTGAATTTGATATTGGAGTTGCTAGACCCTTGTTCATATAGGGTATCTACAAAGTGCAAAACCTGTGACACTGGGGAAGAAAAATAACATAGGTTATGTAAAGCAGCCCAGATGGAAAATCTTTTTCCACTTGCTTTTGCACATTTTCTGAGCAGACTGTTTCTGGGAACCTGACAAAAATATGGACCACTGAGCGGATAGGAAAGGGTCCATGGCCATCATGGGAATTGGAGATACTTTGTGATAAGTCTGAGACTGAGGACATCTGATTGGATGGCTATGGCAGAATGTCTGGTTTTGGATTCAGGAGCCAGAAAGGCCCCTTTAGAAGTGGAAATTCTACTTGTGGGCCACATGGTAGCAGTGATAATTATGGTGAGTTTGCATTACTCTGTTTTCTAAAGGAACATGGGAATACAGGAAATTGATAGGAAGACCTACACTAAGCCTGGGGCCACTGATAGACTAGAGCATCTCATGGGGTGCACCCCCTTGGGAGTAATAGGATTAAGTAGGTTCTGCATTTCATGTTGGCTGGATCAGTTACCATGATGTTTAAGGTCTTCACCTCCCACACACAGGGTACACAGATCAGTCCTGACCTCTGGCCAGTGGTGTGTAGAGTTTGCATGTTCTCCCTGTTTCTCCAACCTCCACCCCCCCACAAAAAAAAAAAAAAAAAAAAAAACATAAAAACATGCTGAGTGTTTCCACCTCAAACTCAACTAAGAATGGGATTGTGGGTAGCAACACAGACTCTTGATGGTGCCTATAGGGATATTAGGTGTATAGACCAACTACTTTGTATAGCAACTGTGGTGCACAGTATCTTTGAGATAGGAGAACACGGTTCACAGACTGACCACTGTGTAAGTGCTGTTCACTCAACTGTGTAAAAACTGGCTCTAGGTGATTCACTCATGTTGACTAATGTCACCAAAGAGTCATGGGGATGTGCTGGTGATAAGTGGGTTGAGGCCAGTGTGTGCCTATCATAATGTCCAGCAGCCTTAGGTCAGTAAGCTACTGACCAGCTGGTATCCAGTTGCCTAGCTTGAGTATCCTGAGATAGCTCTGCTGAGCGAAAGCTGAATGTAAAACCAATCAACCTGCCAAATATGAACCAAGAATTGCTATACTCCATGTAGCTTCCCTAAAATGACACAGCTTAGAAGTGGATGACATGATGGCAAGGAGGAAGCTAGACATCTATATATCCGGGAAACAAAATCGAAGGGCAGTGCTGTAAAACTACTTGGCTTGGGATCCAGACTCTACTACTCAGGGGAAAGACAGACTAGAAATAATATGGGAATTATGAGGGAGAGGTTTCAGAAAACAGTAAGGGATGTCCTCAGAATTAGTAACAAACTCATAGCAATACTGAACAGCACTCTCCAACTCCTCCAATTTTACACAAAACAAAACCAAAAAAGGCACAGTCCTGTAGATTCCAAATGACCACAAGAGGACAATGATATTAGCGCTTTCATTCACTTTTAATATGTGAACTTCCTCAAAAATGGTTTCTGAGGAAGTTCACATATTAAAAGTGAATGAAAGCGCTAATATCATTGTCCGCTTGTGGTCATTTGGAATCTGCAGGACTGTGCCTTTTTTGGTTTTGTTTTGTGTAAACTCATAGCAATCAGACTTCAGTGTAAGCATAGGGTGCTATTCATAATGTCAGCCTATGCCTCATAACAGGGTTGTGTTACTGAGGAAAAGAGTGCATTCAGACAGCAGCTTCAGGACCTACTCGATAAAGCTGACAACATGAATTGGTTTTGATAATGGATGTCCTGAATGCAAATATTGAAACAGACTGAATAGGATATAAGGGCTGCTTGGGTC
Source organism: Protopterus annectens (assembly GCF_019279795.1). Classification (NCBI taxonomy): domain Eukaryota; kingdom Metazoa; phylum Chordata; order Ceratodontiformes; family Protopteridae; genus Protopterus; species Protopterus annectens. Next base: position 310,757,910 of record NC_056745.1, on the reverse strand, counting down.
CATGTGGGTGAGGCAACATGAATAAAGAAGAAAGACCATTTTTGACTTCTGTCTGGCAAATGGCTTGATGATGGCAGTGATGTCTTGACCCTTGGCCAGTAATCAGGGAGCTTCAATCCTTACCACTGACACTGGAGAGGGACATGCACTTGTAATAGAAATGGATACACACAGTATTACCAGATGCAGACCTTTCTGCATTAAGCACAATTTCTCTTAAGAGCACACCGGGAACACACTCAGCCCATGGTCTGGATTTCTCTATATCTGTCTCTCTCCAGGTCCCCAATAAGACTCCCCACTGGTACAGCTGTAAGGTTAGGGCCTCAGCCGAGTGTCCAAGCCAAGACCTCCAGCACCCTTTCTGTAAACCCAGTGCTTTGTGTCCCTGCCCTAAGTAGCTGACACACACATACACATTGAGAGATTTCATTTTTCACGCACTCACCTGGAAAATGCTGACACAGATATATCTATGGAGTCGCTTTCTGCCCAGTGTATAATGTAGTTATCATCACCACCAGACACTCCACAATCAGCTTTTCTTAGGCCCTTAACAAAGGTTGTCCAATTATACTGTGTAATATTAATACTAATACAAATGGTAGTAGTTGGCCAAGACAGCTGGACCTTATTGAGTGGCCCACACATTGTTACCAAATAAATATAAGCACTCTCAAAGGTTAAATACTTTCTACAAGGACCAGCCACAATAAAAGTTTTAAATATATTTAATAATAAATAATAAAAGAGCATGAAAATGCTGAATATATATTCACAGTAAACCACAGAGTTCAACTCACAAGAAATATTGAAAACAACATTGATGGACAGGTTCAGACAAATAAAGAAAAACAATGTCTAAACTAAGCTTCACTATACTTTCCTGACTGAATCTGAAGAGATTACCATTCCCTAATAACTTACTTGGACAAAGCTAGATGAAATATGTGAGCAGTATTTCTAGTCTGGTTCCAACAAAACAGAATATTCTCTACTCCGAGATTACTCCCTGTAAAATATAATATCCAAGATGGCTTGCAGAATTTCCTCATCTGGTCACCTGACTCTAGGTTCCCACAATATCTCCTTTGAAGCTGAGACAGGAATTTAACATAGACAGCTGCAATACACATATAAATGTTTATGGTAGTGCCCTGGAGCTTGCCCTCTTTTACTGAGTTAATGAAAAAAGACTTTTTCCAGAAGTAATGTCTCTGGTCTTATTCAGCACTGATGTGTGCAGTTTTAATGGTTTAACAACTCATTTACATTTCCCTTATTTTTCTTAAAATAAGCCAGCTGGTTAACCTTTTGCTGTCCTGGTATCCTCTGTTAAAACATACATTTAATTCAGTTAGAATAATACATGTACATTTCCTTTCATTCTAGCAGGATGCACTGTTGATACGTTTCTAACACAGGCAAACCTCACAATGCATTTTCAGCACAAGCATCTGTACAAATCAGTTTGATATACAAATGACATATAATTATTTAAAAAATTCCAGCTAGCTGTGCTAGGACAAGTCATACATCCACTGCCCTACTTCTCCTAGCATGGCTGACAGTACCTTCTATTGTCACAGTGGCCAACACCTGGTTCAGCAAGAGAGAGACCGTAACAAGATCACATGCAATAATGGCCAACATGTAACTCAAGTAGACAGTAGACTTCCTCTTAGTAAGGAAAGTGCACTGTGGTAGAATAAACAACTGCAAAATTATCACCAGTGAAACAGTTAACATACAACATAAACCACTGGTTGCCACATTTAGCTGCAAGCAGTGGTCAGAGATGGCTCTAAGGTCAAAAGAGACTAGGCTGAAGTCCTGGAAGTTGACTGGAGAAAAAGTAAAAGAGTACAAGGAATTACACAGGCTCTAACATCTCAGGAAGAAGAGAATATAGATGGGAGTTGAAGAAGAATAGCAGCACCTCAAAACAGCATGTGTGAGGACTCCATATCAGATATAAAGTCAGGGAAAGCAGCAGGCTCAGATGAGATTACAGCAGATATGATCAAGATGTCAGGAGAAATGGTTTCTGAGGGTATTCATAGTAGTATGGAGAGAAAAGCATACCCCAAATAACTGTAGCATAAGCATACTAATGGCAATGTACAACAAAAATGGGGGCATCCACATCTGTGGGTAGTGCAGAGGTGTGAAAGGACTGTCACACTGCATAAAAGTTATGGGAGGGTGATCATAGCTCTCAATCACCCTGAATTGTCCAGGACCACCTGCTTCTAAGCTTTAAATAAGCTTACCTTCCTGAGTGTCCAATTTGGGTGCAAGTACACCTGAGATTTACAGTAAAGCAAGCTTTGTTCTGGCTGTAGATGTCTCAGCCAAGCAGAGCATTGCTTTACTGCACCTACTTTGCATGCAGTTGGCAAGGTTCATTTCCTGTTGTGCAGAAATGGCTGTGACTGACCTAGTATGCTTGTAGTGCTCAATTAGATCCACTCAGTCTGCATATCAAGCAGAATAAGCATGGAGATAGAAGAGTTCACTAATGGTCATCGTTGGAGCTAGAGAAGTCAACATAGGATGCCAATGCAGTCAGAGATTGAGATGAGCAAACGTATCAATCGAGGTTTGAGAGAGTGAGAAGTGAGTTATGCCTGGATTGAGTTGCGGCCATGGATTGGATTCAGAACTTGAGAGGGGATTTAATTTGGCGGTTTTCAGCAGAGTGGTTGGAGTGAAGAGTATTGTAATTATTCCTAAGAGGTCTGAGCTGATGAGGTCAGCGAGTGGAATCAAGGATTTTATTTTAAATGTTTATTTTCTGCAGTGTGCAGGTAAGTAAGTAAGCTTAGGCATTGCTTGAGATTGCTACCCATATGTTCTTGACTGCTTCAATGCACCTCTTCACAACTGGATAGTGCAGTGGAGTAGCGCACATACCTTAACAGTAGGTCTTCAAGGGAGTAATATTCTAGCAGTAAAACAGTCCAACATTCCTTCTGTATGGAGTTTTAATGGCTGCTATCCTTCTGTAGGAAAACTTTTTGTAATAATCACAATTTTCAGTCATGGTTCATATTGCTATTTTCTGTAGTCTGACCACCCTTTGAAGATAATGACATTATCTTGCTTGAATAACTGTAGAGTAAAACCCAACATTTACTTTAAAATCAAAGGAATGAGATAGATATTAGTAATTCCAAGAGCATAACCTACAGAAACTCACACTTGGGAAATGGAGGTACTGTTAGGAAAGTGTGAGACTGACAAAGGACCAGTGATGGGGATGCTAAGAAAAAGCCCACATGTTACTGACTGCTACAGTACACATTCTCAAATATATATTATTTATGTGGTTAAGGTGAGCACAGTGTCATATTATAAACATGTACTTTATGTATACTATATGCAGTGCTTTCTGTATGCAATAGCTCCATGTTTTTATATGATTGTCATAAGCTATTACATGCATAGAAGTTGCCATGATAGCCTGTGAGGTATTCTTTAGTGTATGTATATATATATATATATATATATAGATATTATAGATATGTACATAATGTTTGATTTGGATTTATAACATGGACATCTGTGACCCAGCAAGGAAGTTAAGATGACTGTATTGTTCATGCTTTCATTTTTGGAGGTAGTTATTATCTGTATGTGTAGAGTTACACTTCTGATGTCAGTTCTTGTCAGACTCAAAATGCACATATTCACCTACATTTATATTCTTTCTGTTACTTACACAGCCAATACAGACAACATCCTGTTTGTATTTGTTGCAGTTAAATATATTTTCTTTATTTTATAAACATCTTGATAGTAGTTCCTTTCACTTTTATCCAGCCATTTACAGTACTCGCTTTCTTCATCTTGCATCAAATTCATATTTCTTTCATTAAAAAGGTAGACATTTCCATCTGATATGTTCCTTGCTATATTTTTGCACATCACTACTATTTCATCAACTGACATATGGTTGACATCTTTGCCAAAAACTGAAGACAGATACAAGGGATCTAATGGCTGACAGAAATATAAAATTAGGTTCTGCTGTATCAAAAGTGTTACTGGTTTTGGCTGACAATAGTTTTAGAGAGGTAATTATGTCACACAGTGAAGTGCAGTTTGGATGGGTGGTTTATAAGTGAATTTCTAAGGCTGTAGTTATATGAATGTTTTTTTTTTCAGATATACGTAGGTGGATTGCCGCAATGCAGGTTTGTGTAGTGCTCCATAAAGATTAAACATGCATATATGTAAGGTATGGTAGATGAAGACTGTAGAGTTGCCAAAGCTGTTTGTGCATTTAACACTCACTGGCTGATGTTCATAGCTTCAGAGGTGTATACCTGGCTAACAACCACTAGGGCTTTCTGGCTTGGAAGGTGACATTTCAAAGGGGCTCAAAGGGACTGCAATGACAAATGTAACCATGTAGCCTTTTCAGCCTTTTTGTTGTGGGGATACACAGTGAGTTAGAAGAAGATACACAGGAGTATCTATATTGCATTTACTTGTATTTATGCAGAAGAGGGCTGTGGCCAATGTGATGGTATGGTTATGAGTTTGCAAATTAAGAAAATTAAACAGAGGTTGATAATTTGTTGTGTATTTTTATTTTGTAATAATTATTTATGATGGTATGTTTTTATAAGAACCTATTTATATGCACAATTTTTTATTAATGGAAAAAGTGTATTTTAATTTAATGATTTCCAAAACACAAAGAGAACCATTTGCAGATAGTGTGGTTAATGTGCTCTTTCAAGTTTATTTTCTGGTGCTGACTTTTGTTTGTCTAATGACATTTTTTGCTTATGAAGAGTGTTTACACATTATAGATTAAAGAGAAATATACCTTGGACAGTTGTAATACTTTTAAGTAGAACTTGTTTGTTGCCATACAGTGGTAACGATACTGCACACCTAATAGTAATAAGATAGTAAGTTTTAGTCTATCAGGTTGTATGTCTCGATTACATTATTAGTTGACTTTGAGTGTAGACAAGAATGCTATGTGGGAATTTTGAAGAGAGAGACTGAGTAAAAAATGTGAATTAATGTTTTCTGATGCTAAAGAAGTCTAGTATACACTTTCTGAAGCAAAGGTCTTTAACTGTAATTATTGTCATTGTTTTAAATGCATTCCATTTGCAGGAAGTTCACATGAGAAAATGTCTGCCTTGTTTGGCATATTTGTTCTTTTTGGGAATATTTCTGGGATTTTTGTACTTTGTGGCATTGTCTGTTTGGTTTGTTTAAAATGTTTTGGCACTGAGTAAATAGGAAAATGTGAATTGATATGTATTCTGAAGCAAAATAAGTCTATAACTGTAATTGCCATTTTAACTGGAATTCACCACCTTTTCTCCCAAAGTCAGCAGTTTTAGGAAGGGCAGAGAGTGGTAGTTTATTACCTATAATGCGTAAAGAACTTTTGTAGTACTCCACTCTGAAGGCAACAGTGACTTTATTTCCCTTCATACTACACCCTGCAGTTAGTATTAATTCTAGGAGGATGATGCTTGAATGACTTGGTTTGCAGCATTTTGGGTTGTTTAAGAAGCAAGACATGCTTTGGTGGATCAAAATGTAGTATTCTTTTGAATGGGTGAGAGATTGCAGTATAATCTGAGTGATATACAGAGTGATTTCATTTCAGAAAATGCACGTTACTGCACAACCTACTAATGCACCATGGTTAAGGAGCAACACTGAAAAATCTAGTATTCCTCCATGATTTCAACCTTTTTCAGCAGATTTTTGTTTGTCCTCAATGGTTGTCTTTAGATTGTGAGTAAAGGTTTGGGGATGCATACATACCAGGCATCCATAATTTCACTATATATGAGACACTTGAGTTTTATGCTTCATAAATTTCTGAAAAATACTAACGCAAAATAGCTAACCCAAACTTACTTAAATTTAAGTTATGATGTGTACTATTGTAGCAATTCTTGGATGCATTATGAATCCTTTGTAACAATGAGCTGTTTTTGGATGTGTCATGAAACATTGACAATAAGCATTTTCTTAGACACATTATGAATCATTTGCAATAATTGCTTTGGGTGCATTATGAATTATTTGCAATAATGAGCTTTTTTCTGGATACATTATGAATTATTTGCACTAATGAGCTTTCGTTTGTATGCATTTTGAATCATTTGCAATGATGAGCTTTTTCTTGGATACATTATGAATCATTTGCAATAATGAGCTCTTTTTGGATGTGTTATGAGTCATTTGCAATAATGCTCATTCACATTTTATAACTTTTATATATGTTGCTGCGTATTACTTAGTCTTACTGAGTAACATACATTTAAACAGGTTTCTGGCTTGCATTCTTATCTTTTGTAATGGCTAAATAACACAACGGCATGGTACAAGCCACAATGGAAGGGGGTGCAATCCAAACTTTCTTACACTGTTATAGTCAACAACTCGTAAGGGTAAATTTTCTTTTTGTCTACTGTTTGGCATTAAACAAGCTTCATACACTTATGGATTACCTTGAATCTTTCTAGCTATGCCTCCTTTTTTTCTCTGAAGATGCTGGCTTTGAGAAGAAGAAGCAAATTACCACAATCCAAAGCAGCTGGATGGTTACATTTGACTGGGTAGTAAAAAGCAGGCATGGTCCATGCTATGCATTTTGCAAGACTTATGCTACTAATATTAATATTGGGTGTGGAGGGAGGAATGATCTGCAATGGTATATGGACACCCAAAAGCACAAGATGAGCACCAGATATTAGGCTGGGATGAAGGTGAAATGTCTGCCACTCAGCAAACCAACTCTAAAGTATTGGAGGTTGCAGTAGCCTTTGAGCCTACTTGCTGAACACAACTTGACATTTATGACTGGGGGCCATTTCCTGAAGTACATGAACAGGTACTGCATAGGTCCAGAGGTGGCACAAAAAATGAACTGTGGACCAACAAAGGCTGCTTGCATTTTAAGGGATGTAATGGGGCCAAAGAATCAGCAGGATGTTTCACAAGTTTGTCCGAAAGTGCCATACTGTTTGTACCTCAGCCAGAGTACAATATATGGAGAACAATAAATTGCTTGTGATTTTACATGTTTTTTTAGGGGGGTTCTTTGACCATGACTTTGGTAAAAATATTGTTGGATTCCTTGACATGCCTGCATATGTCAGTGGAACTGGCCAAGCCATTTATGACTGTGTAATGGGACTCTGAGCAGGTCTGACATTCCTGTGAGTAGTATGGTGGTTTATTCATCAGACAATGCTGCATCCATTAAGAAGCGTAAGGAGTTTGTACTGTTCGTAGATATTGAACCTCTCAAAATGATCAGGTATGCCTTTGCTCGATGGCTAAGTTTATGTCTTCAAAAGAATGCTTGCCTTGTGGTGAGCCCTGAGATTCTACTTCTTGTCCTATGAACCATGGCCTGTTAAAGTGGATCCAATTCCTGAGAGACTGCAGAGCATTGACATTAAGCTGGAATTCCTGTTCCTTCAGTATGTAAATGCAAAGCAAGGAAAGTAAATTTTTCACCTTGCATAATGACATCCAAAAGGTACTACAGGTATGTGCTAGTAGGTTACTCAAATCATCAGTTGCTAGACAATTTTTGTGCAATGTAAGTACTATTGATTCAATTCTTGAAGTGCAAGACATTGTACAGAACAGTGAAATTTATATTAGTCATGATGCTGAAACATATTTGCATGACAATATTGAAGATATCAGGGGTACTGCAGTGGAGCAGAAACTTTTCAAGAGAGCCAAGCAGTTTTATTCTGCAGTCCTAATTAAAAATGAAAAATCATTTCCCTGCAAAAGATCCTCTGCTGCAGAACATGACCAGCTTATTGGATCCAGCTATGTAACTGTACCTTTCTTTAACTTTTTTTGCAGATATTGCCACTCACCTTGGTTTTGGTAGTTCATGAGTGGAGAGCTGCAAACTGATTTTTTGGTGTATCAGATGGCTGAGTAGTCACATGGATCTGACACATCCAATTTTCTAAGGTACCAGTCCATGGTGCTTGGTAGCCCTGCAGTACAAGACCTTCCAACATTTCAAAAGCTAATGCAAAGTATTCTCTGCTTGGCACACTCAAACAGTGAAGCAGAATGGACATTTAGCATGGTTTGCAAAGTAAACACTGAGCTCAGACAGTCACTTGCACCCCCAAAAATTAAACTCTTTATTAGCAATAAAGATGAATGAGCACTTGGCAACTTTTATGTGGAGGTACGCATTCTGGAGGTCTATGGAGGACATTCAGTTGCCCTCCCTTAAACAAGGGAGGATTCCTTGCAATTTGACATTCCTGAATGGTGTCTTTTTGACAAATTGGTTTAGGTTGCTGAAGTCTAGAATTAGCTTGAGATTATAGGAGGTTACTAGGCTAATGGTTATAGAGCCTTTTTAAGCCTAGAAATTCATATCCCAATTTTCCTATTTATGTATGCCCACAGACTAGAATGGCTTTGGTATATGCATGTACCTTAGGACATATACAAGCTGCCCCTGTCCATAAGGGACACATGTGACAAGCCAGGGGTGAATTTGCAATTTCCCAACTATTGGTCCAAATTTTTTTTGAATAAGCTTAAGAAGAGCTCTGTTTTACAGGACTGGGAGTCTGTTTCAGAGAAGGGGTAATCTCTGAGGTACATACCTGTCCCTACAACATGTTTTGTTTGTGACAGATGAGGTTTAGATCCTTTGGGTAATTCTAGTCTTGCTTGTCTTATAAATGTCTAGAGGATCCATCAGTGCTGAATCAGAGAATGTCTTTTAGGTTAGGCATATATTTCCTCTCAGTAGTATGTAGGAAACAGAGTACAAAGACAAGGCTTGAGGAGATCTGCATTCAGCATGTTATTTACACCCTGTATTCTTTGAGTGGGGAACCATTGAGGCCACTACGGCTGTTGCAGATGCTTACTTTGGTACATGTCGAAGGGTGCATTGTACTCATTTATTGATCTCATCAGGGCTGAATATAGTGGAATGGTGACCTCCTTACATCTGGATGCCATGCCCTTACTTGTAAATTGTGCCACATCGAAGGATTTTCTCACTCTCATGAACACATGATCAAAGTTTAGGTTACTGACAACCTGATTTCCAAAGTCTCTTAAGTGTACACCCAGTGGTATCAATGTTGTAATTTGCTGGGGTGGTCATCTTCCTAAAGGGTATAATTATGCATTTTCCTTTTTGGTTTTGAGAACTAAAAAGAATCTGGAACAGATTCTTGACACTCTTTGATCTGGTGGGACCTCCTGGATGACTCCTTTTCGAAGTAGACAGATTTCTCTCCTTGCTGCTTCATACTGGCAAACTGGAACATCTGGCAGAGACACATTTTGAGAGGGAGGTGGAAGGGAAAATGGAATGAAATAGCCTCTGGATATTCTGTCCCTTACCCATATGTACTGTATGATGGCCAAGCATGCATTTGAGTGAAGGGGCAGATGCTTTGTCTCCAGTGAGATAAGGTTTTAAAATTCTGCCTTCTCAAGAATGGACCACAAAAGCCCTGATGCTGTGGACCACTTTGACCTCTAGATCTGCATCCACTGGAGGAACTGCTTCAACTACAACCCCTCCTGTCTGAAGTAGAATCGAAGACCTGATGTTTGAGTTTTCTGAACCACAGGTATTTGGAGCCTTCTTATTCCTATCAAGGGGTCATTGAGTGCTTTCAAATATACTTCCTACTGTTACACTTTAACAATCTGTCTGTCAGCATCAGACCAAATAAAGTGATGCCATCATAGGGAGAGTTGGTGAAGGATGCTTTAAAGTTATCCACAAAATCACATAAATGGAGCCTGGTATAACAACGCATAGCAAGGCTGGTGCCGGCCACTCTTACCACTCCATCTTCTATGTTATGAAGCAGTCACATATTGGATTTGGTGATATTCAACATCATGCCCAGAGTAGCTTGCAATTGTTTCTTGGAATCATGTTGCTGAGGCTTCTTCTAAGTATCTATAGCCTGTTTTGCTAAGTTGCTTTGAAAGTGATTCAGTTTCCTGAAGGCAAATGTGCCTGAGCTGTAAGCTGAATTCCCCATTCTGTCTATCATATTAGACTCTTTATTAGGAGGATTGATAATTGAGGCTTGTTCAGAGAGTTTCTTTTTATTGGCAACTGCAATAACCATGGAGCTGACCACTGGACCCTTTGCCCAGATCTGTCTGTCTTTAGGAGGATGTAACATTTTTGTCTCATTTACAAAGTATAGCTTCTGTCCTGTCAGGTTCCTGATTTATCATCTTAGTGATCAAGTTTATAAGACTGTTCTCCAGAGGGATCACCCAGGAGGTATATATAGAGCAGATCCATATGCCTCAAAGATCAGTTTCTCATCCTGAGAGAGTGGTAGGGTGGACCAAGATGCCCTCTTTCACACAATTTAAGGATTTTGCAAAATGTGATGTCTTTAGGAGGGGATTGTGGGGTGTCTTCTCAATCATCCAACTCCATGATCCTCCAAGATAGCTGCACATTAAGTAATTCTAGCTCCCCCAGTGTGAAAACAGAAACTTAACATAGAAAGTCATTGGACCTGGATTTCTGAGTAAATTTCAGTCACTGGCTAGTAAGTGCACTGTTTGGATGCCAAGAAAAAAGAAATACAGATGACTTGAAGGAAAATCGGCTACAAAAAGGCAACAGAAAGCACTGAGTGGGAAAAGTACTTTAGCTGTTCAGCAAAAAAAAAAAAAAAAAAAAATGGTGCAAGCTCCAGACATGACTTCCAGCAACCCTGAGGAAAGTACAAAGCAACTGCAGACCAACCTGACTAAAATAAATGAAACACCAGTGGAGTATATCAACACAAACAATAAAAGGCTGGAAAAATGGAAGAAGGAAGAAACTTTAAATGGATACTCAGATTAAGGTGATAAAACTGCAAAACGAGGTCAAAATGAAGAAGAGGACAGCACACATAGGGAAAATCTGAGATTTTCTGCTGTACCTCAGAAGCTGGAAGGATCAGACTGTATTAATTTCATGAAATCACAAATAAGCAACTGGACTGGTATTACGCAACAAGAATTTATTAATTGAAAAGGCACATCATATGTATGCTCCAAACCTGGCTATGAGAAAACAACCTAGACCTTTAATGGTAAAGATCCAGTCTTACAAGCAGAAGGAGTTGATTCTTACAAAACTATGGCAGAAGGACAAAGTACTAAACGTGGGAAACAGCAGCGTGTTTGTGGAGAATGGCTACTCATTTTACACTAGGCAGAAGAGGAATAGACTGATTCCATTAATGAGGGATTGTCGAAGCAGATTTGAGATTCAAACTGTTGTACCCAGCTATCTTCAATATATTTTTCCCTGGAGGAACAAAATCATTTTTGAAGAAGTACATGCTAAGGAAGAAATACAAAATTTTGTCCAACAAAATGTGAGCTGGGAAACAGATGGAGATTCTGCTTCTTGTTCTGCTGGTAATACAGACCACAGAGAGACTGTAGCTGTGAAACTTTTTTCACTGTTTCAATGGAAAATATTAGAGAGAAGGAAGGGCGCACGAGAGTTGACTAGAAGAATGTATTTCTGAGATGAACAGTAAAAATACAGCAACTTAATATGAGATTACGATGCAATAATTATATTTCTGAAGTATGACAGAACAAGAAAATCTGGACATATTGGACTTTTTTCAGAGTTTGTTGGACTTGTGGGGGACTGTAAAGCATATGCCATACTTCATGTCATTAATGAAGAAAAGTGCTTTGAGAAAGGCAAGAGGAGGGAAAAGGTTAGCTGTAAGTAAAGATTTTTTTTCTTAAATAGTACCAATTTTGTGGCATGTGGCTTTCTTCACATGCTATAATATTTTTTTTCAGTTGTTTTTAAGTGTAATGGGGATTGAAAACAGGTGCTGCTGTTCTTTTTTTTTTTGTCTTCAAACTGCTGTGCCATGCTGTCTTCAAAATATTTTTCCTGGAGGAACAAAATCATTTTTTGATGAAGTACATGCTAAGGAAGAAATGCAAAAGTTTGTCCAACAAAAAGTGAGTTGTGAAACAGAAGGAGATTCTGCTTCTTGTTCTTCTGGTAATAAAGACCACAAAGACTTGCCAGTGAAACCTTTCCCAGTGTTTCAACTGAAAATACCTGAGAGAGGGAAGAAAGCACAGGAGTTGACTAAATGAATTGAGAGTGCACTACAAATGAATCAGAGACAGATGGAGAAGATCAGGAATAGAACAAGAAAATCTGGAAATATTGGACTTTCTTGGACTTTGTTAAACTTGTAGGGGACTCTAAAGCATACGCCCTAGTTCATGTCATTAATGTGGGAGGATGGAATAATGGTTAAGTTGTTTACCTTACACACACAAGGTGTGATTCTCACATAGGGTAACTGGCTAAGCTTAAAATGGCTCACAAGGGCAATTATCATAGTACTAACAATGAATGTTGAGTAAAATACTGTGGAGGAGGAAGAAAGTTAACAGTAAGTAAAACAATTTTTTTTCTTAATAGTATTATTTAAATGGTGCATAATTTTCTGTGCACATTATAAAGTTTTTTCAGTTATTTTTTAAGTGTAACGGGGATACTAATGTAAATAGGTGCTTCTGTTTTTTTCTTTCACCCTTCTTTCTTTCTTTCTCCTTGTTCAGATTTAAGAAATGTAGGCACTGCATTGTAAAAAAAGGTTAAAGAGCATGACAAAAGAAAAAAAAATAGTGTATTTTTTCTCATTCCTGCATAGAGGAATGACTGGGCTAAGGCCATTAGCTTTATATAGTAGCAATTTGTAAGAGAAACCGGTAAATGAAAAGTAATATTGATTATTATAAGCATTTTTTTCCTTAGTAAACAGTTTTATATCTGGTTGTTATGTCTCTAGCAGACAGTCTAATAAAGAGAAATAGCTTGGAGAAAATGTTTTCTGAAATTATTCAAGTGTTTTCCCACTCAGAGAGCTGTAAAGATAAGGCAAAACCAGACAGAACTTAATAGAATCACAGGCTCTACCATGCATCTTAGCATGGATAATCTTTATTTTAGTTTGTCTCAAGTCTGTGTGTGTAGTTGGCAGTTTGGAAAATTTGTTCCTATTAGTATAAAACTTCAATATTTGAAGATGTATGTAATCTTGTGTGTTATTAAGTTAATAGGTTTTAGGGGGTATTGTGTGTGTTTTTTTTTTTTTTTTGAGAGTTTTCAATAAAACAAAAAGTTCTGCAAGATGTGTCATAGGCTCAAATGGAGATGACAAGAAACAATTGTATAAGATTAACCTGCCAAGCAGTGCATGCATGTAACACAAAAGCTAGAACTAGATATTTAACAAAAAGGCTGTCATATGTGAAAGGTGGGAATAATAATCCCTCAAGAATATGATTCGTTCTATAATGCCTTTAAACATTAATGGTCTCACAGATAAATACAAAAAGGAAAGAGTAGTGAACTGTATTAAAAAATGTAGAGTACAAATAGCTATGCTACAGGAGACACACTTGGAAAGAACTGAACATGTGCTTTTGATAAAGAGAGATTTTCGCAATGGTTGTTCAGCAGAATACCTGGGGCAAAGGGAGAGAGGAGTACTTATATTAATTGCAAGAAGAGCTTCAAGAGTAATATAATAGGATAAAAAAGACAATAATGGTAGATTTGTAATACTAAGGGGCTACTGGCAAGGGAGGAGGATTACACTGACATGCATTTATATTCCACATAAAACCGCTGTAATGGAACTTAAAATACTTGCAGAAATAATCAGCTTTCAACAAGGAATATTACTTATTGGTGGGGACTGGAATTTATTTATTTATTTGCAATAGTGAAGATATATCTGGGGGCCCAGAAGGGAAAATATAACACAGAAGGGTAGATTTTTAAAGAAATGTATGAAAATATTTGACAAGGAAGATGTGAATTCAGTACTAGGCGTTTGGAGTACATTTATATATTATTCTCCAAGATACAAAAACTGGCCTGGGCTAGAGCAAATTTACATTTCACAGGAGCATGTGCATTTAACTGAAGGTCTTGACATGCACTCAAGAACTATTTCAGATCATGCACCAATAATAACTAAAATAAAAGCACAGGGTGATGAAATAAAAATGAGATACTGGTGCTTTCCCACCCCACCTATCTGTTGAGAGGAACTTAAGGAATGGGTAGTGGAAATTATTCAGGAGCTATTAGAGAAGATAGACATTTTTTTCTGAAAACATAGCTAGGGAGTGGGATAAAATTAAAGTGGAATTTAAAAATAGCGTAGAAATGAAAGGGAGACCTCGTTAAGAAGTAACCAGAATTATTTAGAGGGGCTGACAACTGTTAAAGTATTGCAAAATAGGGGGTAATCTCAAAGAACAAGGAGAGGAGCAACTGCAGAATGCTAAAGAGAAAATAAGGGATTACCTTGATAATATGCATGAGTTAAGAAAGATTGCTGTTAAGCAACTGTTTTTTATAATAACTCTAGAACACAAAAACATTTAGCACAACAACTCAAGCAACAGAAAGTAGAATGGGCTGTCACCAAGCTTAGGGAGCCTATAACAAGGAGGATAACAAAGGATCCTGTAGAAGTATTAGACATATTTTGAAAGTTCTCTGAAAGTCTGTATAAAGCAGAGAAATATGGAGATCAATAAAAGGTACAAATGGAAATGTTTATGGAAGAATTAAATATGCCAATGTTAAATGTAGAGGAGGCTCAATTAGGAGGAGATGAGATAAAAATGGTGTATAATCAATCCACAGGAAAGTCCCCAGGAATGGATGGTATTCCTGTGGAAGTTTGGAAGTTAGGAGGGAAAAACTGATAAAGGTCTGGAATATTTTGTTTAGCAGTATTTTAAGAGAAGTACCCACATCTTGGAAGAAAGCAGTGGTTGCAGAATACTTAAAGAGGGTAAAGATCCATCACATCCAGCTTCATACAGATGCATTTCAATACTAAACTTGACTATAAAGTGTTCATGTCTATAATGGCTAAAAGAATGGCAAAAGTAATGCCAAAATTGATAGATATGAATCAGTGTGGTTTTGTGGCGTGGTGATAAACATTTGACAACATTAACAAAACAGTGATGATCCAGAGGGAAGCAGAATGTAAGAAAATATCACTGTTGTTGGTGGGTCTTGATGCAGAGAAAGCATGTGTCAAAGTAAGCTGAGACTTTATGGACAGAGCAATGGATGTGTTTGCATTCCCTGATAAAATTATAAGGTTGGTTAGGAAGATACATGAGGCAAAAATTAAAGTGGGTGGTATCCTCTCTACTAATCATTGCTTGAGCAGAGGAACCAGGCAGGGGTGTCCTCTCTCTCCCCTTTATTTGCATTATATTTAGCACCACTGGCAAAGAAAATAAAGGACCCAGAAATTCAAGGATATAACTGGTATGGTAGTCAAGAAACACTGGCTTCATTTGCAGATGACATTATTTTATAACCAAAAAAACAGAAAGGGTCAGTGCAGTGCCGTGGAACACATTGAGACAGTTTCAAACCTTTTTGGGATACATAATTTGTGAAGCTAAAAGAAAAGCAACTGTGGTAAATTATGTACCCACATACAAATTGGTTCAGCAATATCCATATTCATGGGGGCATGATAAAATGAAGTATTTAGGAGTATGGATTAAAAATTATACTGGTGCAGCAGCTAAGGATATGCAGGAAGAGACTAAACAAAAGAAATCAAAAATTGAGAAAATGGAAGCTGTGTTAAATGGATATCAGTAATAAGATACAAGCAGTTAATTTTTTTTAGTCCCCTTAGTCTTATACACAGGTCAGACATACTTTTATCAACCAGAGGAGAAGTTGTGGATAGCAATTAGTAAAGAGCTGAAGGATTTTATTTGGGAGGGAAAGATGACAAAAGTCAAGTGGGATAAGTTGATGAGGATGAAACAGGGGGAAAGCTCAAGAAACAAGGAGAGACTGGGATTCTGAATGCAGATCTTTAAAGAGAATAACAATAGTAATACAAAATATTCTATTCATAAAATAGCAGAAAGTATGCTAAGAACTAAGTCAACACAGGAATGGAGAAAGAGGATTCTGCCAATAGGGATGACTGCAATTAGTGATACAGACAGTAGGCAAGGGGGGGCTGGAATATATAAGAGAAAACTGACAAAGGAACCAAGATATTGGGAGCAAATAACTAGAGCGGGAAAGGTAATAGAGTGGGAAGATGCCAAGAACTTATTTTAACTTTGATATCAGAGTATAGGCAAATAGAAAGAAATAGAGGGGTCCTAAACAAAAGACCAGCACTGGTAAAGTTTGTTAGAATCTAGAACAGAAGTTGCCATTAAGAAAGGAATAATTAGTAGACCATATAAAATATTGCATGATAACTATAAGAATCAATTAGAGGAGGTTAGGAATGATTGGGAATAGAGATTGTATAAGCAATTCACAAAGAAACAATGAAGGGGATATATGTATATCTCCCAAATATGCAACAAAGTCTAGAAGATTTAGGATCTTTGCTTGGAAGTGTTAACACATGTATTTTTATACCTCAAGTAGACTCCAAAGAATTTTTCCTCAGGTAGACAGCAAATGTTGTAGGTGTGATGAGGAAGAAAGAGGTGACTGTGAGCATATTTTCTGGGAGTGTAATGAGTTGGCAAACCTTAAAGATTCTCTGCAGACTGCTGTGTCAAAAGATGCTGAGTGAGCAAATTAGAGTAACTAGGGAAATTTATTTTTTGAGCTATGATACAGAATCGGAATTGCCTAGACATAGTAAGGCCTTGCTGAGTCTAATTATGATGGCTACCAAAAAAGCAATTACTAGAAAATAGAAATGAAAGTCTGAACCAACTTTACTAGATGTAGCAAATATAGTAACAGAGATAAAACAACTGGAACTGGGATCCTTAGAAAAGGGTAGGAGCAAATTGCATAGGAAAAAATGGGAAATGTGGGATCAATACATGCAGAGGAGGAAAGAGGTTTAATAGAAGGCAGGATTTGAATGAGCTATGTAATGACTGACTGACGATGACTGGATATATTAAAAGTGATATATAATGTTTGCAGTTACAGTTGTGTCGACATGGTTTGTAATGTATAATGTTTGCAACTGAGATTGTGTCGCTATGATTTTTTTTCATTTATATAAATGTAAGATTGCTTATGTCATACATGATAATTTAATAAAGATGTTTCTTGTTTAAAACAAAAATAACTCAAGTCCATGTCTGAGGTGGAAGGACCCCACAGGGGAATTAACCTCTCCTTTTATACATCCTCTTCCTAGGGATGTCAGATTGTGACTGACCAAGACGTCGGCAGAGTGTGCCAGCGCTGTAACCTTCTGTTTGGGAAAATTTGATCTGTTTTGGCCCTGGGAGCCATGAAATGAGGGCTTACAAATTGCTGTCTGGGCACTACAGGGTAGAGCCACTGCTGAAAGAATCCCTGTGGAATACTTTGGTGGAGAAGCTGTTATCCTCTCCATGACTTTGAACACTGATCCAGAATTTATCAGACCTTGGGAATCCAACTCCTGAGCTGAGCAGGTCCATACTAATGCAAGAATCACTATATATGAAAGTTGATCCCCCAAAACCAAGGAGCTAGATGATTCTAAGCCGAAGACTGGATCTGACAGCTAGACGGCTGAGGAGTCTGGCACCAAATATGGTCCCACACAGGTTGGGACCAAGGATGGCTTTGAAGTCCTGGCATCAGTTGATTGGAACTGAGAAGCGCAAGACCCCAAGCATCTCAGAGTCATGTGTGTCAGAAGTTTAGGCATTAGTGCCAAATGTACTGGCATCAGGGCCAATGTTGCAGAGTTTGGAAGACAAAATGGTTCCAAAGCCACCAGCATAGATACAGGCACAAGGGAAGGACTTACTAATGATGAGGGGGCCAAGCTTGTCTGTCCCAGGTACAAAGATGGTTGGAATGATGCACAACTGTGAACCTTGAAAAAGACCCTCATCGTGGGCTGTCAGTGCACCTCTGTGGTACTGCTGACTGATCTGAGTGACCTTATGAAGGCAGCTGAAGGAGACTTAGAAAGGATGAATTTAGACAGTTCCCTTTCTGATGAGTGTCTGTTTAGAGTCAGCAAAGGGTACTTATCTCTGATAATGATGGTCTGTGCAAATCCGGCTGTTGCTGTTGAAATGGAAGGCAAGGAAGGTTTCTTTTCCTGGCTTCTGGGTCTTTATGGTCTGAGGAGGAAATTGGATCATCATGTTTTCTTTTCCTAGACTCCTTATCATTTTCTTTCCTTTTCTGTGACACCTGAGTGTCCAGGGGCAAAAGGCACTTAACAATCAGTTTATTGCAGTGATCTGCAAGAGCTCTGGATCCAAGACCTTGGCAAATGTCACAGTCTGCCTTAAAATGCTCTGGACCCAAACAAACTACACACAAATCATGTGTATCCTGAGAGAAGTGTTGTCACTGGACTTGACACACTTAAAACTTTTGTCCGTCCTTTTTTTCTCTCCATAGCAGCACAAGTCATACATACACAAAATAATCTAACATCTAAATTCTAATGTATAAGAAAAAAAAGAAAGAGCTTACTCACTAATCAGATTTTTTTAATTAATGCTCCCAATAGGAGAATGCTAGGCACTCACATATGAGTTTAGAGGAGTCAAGATTAAGAAGGAAGTTAGAAAACTATTTAAGACTCAGCAAGATAATAGAAGGACTTCTATTCAGTTTGTCAGGCACACACTACAAATATCATGATACAAAAAGAATATTAAGCTAAAATGAACCTAAAAAGAGAGAGCAATTGGCTGCCGAGGATCATCTGTTACCAATGGCAGCAAATAAGATTTGAAGAAAGGGAAGCAAACAGCATTTTAGGAGGAGGAAGGTTGGGAGCTTGAGTTCTCATAGTGTTATGCCATTGGTCCTTTGGATTGCATCAAGATATGAGATCACAGACCACAACAGTACACATCATCAGCTTTTGTGACATGGCAGCTGTGCCTTACCACTGGAAAATCTGATCCTTGACAACCCATAGCCTGCTTCCTGAGTGCATAGCAACCACATCCACCTCTCATGACTCTGGCCCATATGACAGCATTGCTGTCATCTATCACTGTGTCCAACCACCTATGCAAATGATGATGGTTGTGAATTGTCCACTCCCCAAGATGAGTGGGTAAGGTGATATATGATGCACAGTATGGCCAGCCCATACACTGTATCCCATGACCTGGATTTCACAAAGCATGCATCCTTTTATTCTTTGTAGTCTGTGTTGTAGCTCATAGCTGTGGACCAGATACCACCTCTTTGTAGGTATCATAATGTATTAAGCTTGCCTCTGTTGCCATCTGTTCTTCAACTGGCTGACTGTCCTACTCCTCATCCACTGCTCAAATAGATATAGCAAAATATTGCTGGCATGGATCCCTGCTACTGAAGCTGCTTCTGCACAACCATGTTGTGAAGATTGGAACACACTACACATATCCAACTGCATGTTTTAGGTGAATAATGATATGGACCAATGGACACATGTAGGAAGCAAAAGTATCCATTAAGTTGGCTGAAAACCTGTTCCACCACATTATGTGTCTCTGTATGTGCAGTAGTGTATGCCATCTCTTCCATGGTCTCAGGAAGACCTTACAATGTCTAGGCGTTTCCCTAGATACACTAATTTGCTCATCCAGTATCTCTGATAATGTAGTCTGCAGGAAACCTTGTCTGCTAACTCATCACACTCCCAAAAAATGTGTTCCCATTTACCTCTTTCTTCCCCATCACACCTCCAACATTTGCAGTTTCCACTTATAATATTTTGTCAGAACAGGTAGTTAGGGAATTACGGCAACATTGGCCTATGTTAACCAGGGATAAAAGACCTGATGTGTTTACTACAAAATCATTAATGTTTCTTGCAAAAGAGGCAGAAATCTAGCTGATATGGTTGTACACAATCGCTTTTTACCACCAGATGTCACTATAAGTACAGGTATTTTTAGTAAAGTAGGTACATTGGCCTGTAATAAATGTTCATTTTGTAAACAGATAGTGAATATTTTTCCTATGATTAATAATGTTAAGTTTTTTTTTGGGCGTGTTATACATGCATTAAAGAAGGAGTGATTTATGCTCTAAAATGCACTTGTAATCTATTATATATTGGGGAGACAGGCCAATATTTTAAAATTCGCTTTTGTGAACATGCCAGAGACATCAAAAATAGGAAATTAAACAGTTCTTTGGGAAGCCACTTTGCACATTTTCATGATGCTAACCATGGTGATTTGAAAGGATGTATCTCAGAGAAAGTTGAGGTGTTTTTAGGGGACTGTATAAAGATTAAAGAGAAGTTATTAAAAAAAGAAACTTTATTTTAAAGTATAATACTTTAGAACCATTTGGACTTGATAAAGAATGTAATTGGAAGTATATTATCTAAAATTTTATCATTGGATAATTGATTAATTGAAAAAAGATTTTATTGTATGTAAGAACAAATGAGCGTCTTGATTCTTTACTCTTTGAAGGCCTTGAGCCGAAGTGCTAAGTCTTTAATAAATTTATATGGATTTCTTATGGTACATGGCCTTGTTGTTGCTTTTTACTTATTTATTTATGTATTTATTTATTTATTTATTTTTGATGTGGTGATCTCTGATAATGTAGTCTGCAGGAAATCTTTAAAGTCTGCCAACTCATTACACTCCCAAAAAAATGTTCCCAATTACCTCTTTCTTCCCCATCACGCTTCCAACATTTGCTGTCTACCTGAGGTAAAATCATCTGGCGTCTACTTGGGGTATAAAAATGCATATGCAAACATTTCCAAGCAAAAATCCTAAATCTTCTAGATTTTGTTGCATATTTGGGAGACATACATATATCCCCCATTGATTCTTTGTGAATTATGCACCATTATCTCATTATAAGTTTTGCCAGTCCTGTCCTCTTTTTCTCCACCAGTTGGTTTAACTGCAGATGAGCCCATCTTCTCCTCTGCCTTCCTGCCTCCTGATTTCTATTGCATATATAATGATTGATAAAATCCCCTAAACCCTTCCAATATATCTCCTAATGTTTTCTTTACCATGCGTCCTTTCTCTAGGCTTATCTGGAAAATATCCCTATCCCCTTCTTGTTGCCTTAGCATTGCAAGCAACAATTTGGTCACCCTCATATTCATATTAAAACATAATATTTCTACCACTCACCTTTTATTCTATAATTCTCCCATTTTTGCAACTACTAAAATGCACAAAAGCAGTCCGGACAAGCACCGTAAAGCCCAAAAAAATGTTAAAGTCCTTATTGTGAAGGCTGTTTGCAATACAAGCTGTAACACTGAAATTGAAATCCACTTGCACGTATAAAGCCACACTGAAGTCGGAAAAAACTTAAACCTTAATGCACTTTATTGTTAAAACAAGCGTTTTCGCTGTGGTTAAAACTACAGCTTCATCAGAGGCAAAAGTAAAATGCAGTGTCAGAGTCAAGTTTTTATGCAACACACCCACACCTTAATTAGTAATGCAATCACAATGAAGGCGTGTTAGCAGCATTTCTTGCAAAAGTAAATTCAGGGAATGAAAGCTCTGTTTAGGAGCATTCTCAAAGGTATGTAGTTTCATACTTTTAAAACAGTTGGAAACCATAAAACATTGATGCATCAGCAGTTTGTTACATTCATACACCAAGCAAATGTGCATTCAAAGCATGAAAGTGTGTAAGAAATATATACACAATAAAAGCAGTCTAAAAACAATGCATAACAGTTCTGCATATAAAAAATGTTTATAGAAAAGTGTTTGTAAAAAAGTATCTAGTGAAATCACTACCTGCAACTGCAGTTGGAAGCCTTGCTAAGTATAAATCTTAACAGTGGTGGAAAGTATATGTTACTACAAATTACTATTAAAGTAGAATAAAATGAAGTGAAAAGTGAAGTAAGACAAAGGTAAAGGAGTTATCTTTTATAGCTCCTCATTTTCAGGACACAAGCTATATTGCAATGTTCATTCAAACCTGGGTACGAAAATGAGTCTAGTAATATTTGCCATTCTAGCTCCTTATTCTCCAAAAAGAGAGGTACTGGACCCCCTCTTTCTGTTTTCTTGACCTGGTCAATTGCAATAAAATGAAAGCTATGTCCTTGATGTTTCATTACGTGTTTAGCTAAAGCGTTTTCTTTTTTCAGTTTCATTATGGCATAATCATGTTGGTACAGCCTGTCCCGTAGTCGCCGGTCAGACTTGCCTATGTAAAATGCTTCACAGCAGTTACACTTAGCTAAATAGACTATGGATCTAGAATCACAGTTAAGCTTATGTGTAATGTGGTACTTTTTGTTGCGTATTACAAAGGAATTGGAAGCCTTCACAAGGTGGCAATAGTTACATGCCCTGCACTGAAAACAGCCTTTTGTTCTAGTCATTAGCTCCATCTGTTTACTTATTTCTAGAAAAGTTTTCAAATTATTGCCTCTCCTATATGCTATCAGAGGTTTTGTGCCTAACTTGTCCATGAGTTCCTCATTATTTGTTATGTAATACCAATTTTTATAAAGTATTATTTGAATATTCCTCGAGTCAATACTGTAATTTGTGATGAAACTATTTACAAACGAGGTCCCTGTTATCTCAGTGTTGGAGGTTGCCCTAAGAAAGGGTATGTTCTCCCCAACCCTCGGATTAGCCTCTAAGTCTTCCTCTTGTCCACTGAAAATTTTGTGTGGAAGTAAGGGTAGAAATTGACCTTCCCTTCTTTTATTATTGACCTCATCCAGTATTTCTTCAAATAAAGTATTTGGGTATCCTCTGTTGGTGAACATTACTTGCAAGATTTTACATTCTTCTTGGAATAGTATCTCATTACTGCACATCCTGGCTGCTCGAATTAGCTGTCCCTTTATGATAGCCTTCTTTTGCTTGAATGGGTGGCAGCTGTTGTAATGTAAAAAGGAGTTGCAGTAAGTTGGTTTTCTGTATATCTTTGAAGAATATTCACAATTGTTAACTTCTTTATACAAGTGAACATCAAGGTAGTCAATGCTTAGCTCTGAGAATTTAGATGTGAATTTTAAAAAGTCAGTTGTGTTATTAATAGAAGAAACAAATTCATTTGCTAGTGTCTCATCGCCATCAAAAAGTTGAAAATATCATCCAGGTATCTTGTGTAGAACTTGATGTGGTTCATTGTGTTAACGTCCTTAAGAATGTTGTCAACCTCCCAGTAGGCCATAAATAGGTTAGCTACTGTAGCACCACATGGGGACCCCATAGCTACACCTTGTTTCTGGAGATAATATTTCCCATTAAAGATGAAGAAGTTGGATGTAAGTATGATGTCTAAAAGTTGGGATACTAAATCAATTTCATTTTTGGGTGCCCCCAAACGATCTAACATCAGAGAAATCCATTCAATAGCCTCCAAGTGAGGTATAGACGTGTATAGATCTATGACGTCGATAGTGAGGAAGTTCAGTGAGTCGCTGTAATCAATTTCACTTATCTTTTTTAAAAATGTCCACGAGTCCTTGCAAATGTGTGATATTTTCTTAATATATTTGCTCAGGATAATTTCTACAAGTTGGGCACTGGGGTATGTAAAAGATACTCGGCTATCAATCAATGCGCGGATTGGTGGATTAACCAAGTTTTTATGAATTTTTGGTATACCAAAAATTACTGGTGTCCTAGGCATTGTGATGTCAATGTAGTTGTAGGTGTCAATATCAATGCACCCACTAATAAATAGGTCCCTTAAAAAAACCCTAGTCCTAGAAATTGACATGTTCATCTCATTCAGTGATGATGAACTATAAGCTGGACTATCGAGCACAGTTTCCATTTTACTAATATATAGGAAGTTGTCAAAGATTACAAACCCACCTCCTTTGTCAGGTTTTACTACCCTGACTGGTGCTTTACATAAGTTTTCCAAGCCTTGTAGTTGTTCTTCTGTGATGTTATAGTCTAACCGGTCGTTTTTAGTATGTGAAAAAGTGGCCATTTGTCTGAGGTCCAATTCGCAAGTTTTTTCAAAAAGTGTTAAAATGTTGTGTAGTGGGGGGTTGTAATTACTAGCTAATTTCAAATTAGTATTCATGTTAGTAACATCATTGTTAAACATTACATGCAAGTTCAGTTTCCTGACAAAGCATTTCAAGTCAATCAACGTCTTAACAAGGTTACATTTAGTTGTAGGAACAAAAGTGTTCCCGAATGCTAGTAGTTCTATCAGGGATGGAGGCACGTGAAAGCTAGAAAAATTATAGATTTTAAAGTCGCCTTTTTTTTGCAACTACAGTATAATCTCTCACACTTATTTTTTTATCTTTCCATCTTTACTTACAGTTTTTATCTCCTGTAATTACTCTAACATAGTTTTTCTACTTCCACCCAGCCTCAGTTTCTCTTTAAAAGCTACCTGCTTTTCCTTCCTCAGCTGCACTTAATTCTGTCCTAATCCTCCCTGACTCATCTCTGTTCTGTTAGATTGCCCTTTTAATTAGCTTTTTTCAAACAGTCCTTATCTTCTTTCTCTAATATAAACCGTGATATCTTGCAATGTCTTTCCAACCTCATTCCAGTCTGCATAGCCGCCTTCATTCCTGTTAATGCATAGTCTGAGATCATAAGGGTCTCATTATTCAGTTCATAATCTAATTCCTGATGCTCACATGTTATGTAGCCTCTGCCAGTTGTTGACAAGCTTTATCTGTACAAATAAAAAGTAAAGTCTCCCCCTCCTTCAGTAATCCCTTTATTCTCCATGTATCTATACATCCCATCATTCTCTTACAGTCATTTAAGAATTTCCCCTCCCTAGTCATCCTTCTATCCCTTGAACATCAATCTACTATATCCCTACTTGCAGTTATATTTTAATTATCTATATATAAATATTTATCCCGATCTCCTCTAGGAACGTTAGTATGTAAATTCACCAAAACTGTCCTTAATGTCTTTATTCTCACTATTGGTTGAAGATATGCACACACACACACACACACACACACACACACACACACACACACACACACACACACACACACACAGTCTGTCCCTTTTATCAAACACAGTTATTGCTGAACAAAATGACTCAACCTCTGTCTCCTCATGAAACAGGAAGTGCTTGCTATGACCTTATTATCCCCCTCCCATCATTCTATTGTGTTTCTTTCAAAGCCAAAATGAGTTTTTGAATTTCTCATGTAACCCCATACTCTTTCCCTTTCCCTATTAACCTTTTTACTTTGATCACTCACATTCCATGATTTAAGGCTCAAAAATGTCTCCTCCCATCTTGGTAGCAGATTCTTAAAATCCTTTGCCCAACTTTCATACCCTCCTTTCTTTTGCCATTCCAATCTCTTCCCTATTCCTCTTTATACTTGAAAACCCTTTTCTTAATACATTGAGAGATTCCCCATCTCTTAAAAAAAAAAAAAAAAAACTTCCCCATTCCTGAACCTTTAACAAACTGATAACTACATAGAAATGTAAACTTTAACCTTCATTTTCAAAGTACACCTACCACTGTACCATATGGCTCACCCTTTCACCCCTTGACCTGTCATAGCTATCACTGCATTAGGGCTGAATGTTCTCTCTCAGCGAAAGCATGCCTATGTCACTGTGAACTAGTTTTCCTAGCATTATCTTCATGTTTAATCCTTTTAAACCCACAATCTCTTCAGATATAAGCAGATATCTTCTCTAAAGCACTTGTCTCTGTCCCTTTTCAAGTCTGTATTGTTCTAGCGCAGCTCACCAGCCTCACCATCTCTATTATTCTACATCACTTCATTGTTTCCTTGACACATAATCCACAAAAGAGTTGTATAGGAAGTAAAACTGCCACAATCTCAGTCCAAAAACGTTGCCGTGAATGAATATGAATGAGTTCAAGTCCAGCACTGAATTTATTAATGCTCTTTTATTAACAAACTGCGTTTTCGTCCCAACACATTAGGACTTCATCAGATACCTTATTTTAAGAGATACTGAAAAACAAGGGTTTTCTACTTGGTTTCTGACTTGTCTTGCCATATCTTTGATCAGCTCTGGTTTGTTCAGAAGACAAGCACCATATCCTTCTGCCAAAGCCCACCTTTGTGGGCAACCACAGTTGAGATCTACACCATCTGCAAATGGGGACACTGTACAAGCAGCTTCTGCCAGTACCTGTGCATCTTTGGCAGCAAACTGTACAATGAGGGGCCTGTCACCTTTACTTGTGAATTCACTGTCTCTGGCTTTTGCTGATCTCAGAAAATCGACTGCAATAATCATTGGTGTAAAACAAAGTTCACAGCCATACTTCCTCACCAAAGTTCTGAAGGGTAACCTTGTCTTTGCGTCATCATTATGAACCTGGTATCCTGTTAGCCAACATGGAAGGGGATAAACTGTCAACGAGTACTGTGCAGTCTGTGATAGAGTTATTGAGATGCACAGGTACTGGCAGAAGCTGCTTGTACAGTGTCCCCATTTGCAGATGGTGTAGATCTCAACTGTAGTTGCCCACAAAGGTGGGCTTTGGCAGAAGGATATGGTGCTTGTCTTCTGAACAAACCGGAGCTGATCAAAGATATGGCAAGACAAGTCAGAAACCAAGTAGAAAACCCTTGTTTTTCAGTATCTCTTAAAATAAGGTATCTGATGAAGTCCTAATGTGTTGGGACGAAAACGCAGTTTGTTAATAAAAGAGCGTTAATAAATTCAGTGCTGGACTTGAACTCATTCATATTCATTCACGGCAACATTTTTGGACTGAGATTGTGGCAGTTTTACTTCCTATACAACTCTTTTGTGGATTATTGGTTTTTCAGAGTTGTATCACTCCTTTTTTGGATTTCCTTGACACATTTTACAACTGGTTCAGTGTTCTCTTGGCCTCTTCCGGGCTGATAAGTACTCTTCTACTGTTTAATGTAATGTTATAGTTCAGCTCTTCTTACCCTCCTGCCAATCCAATAAAGATTCCCCTGCTTAGATCCTACCCCTGCTTTCATTGCCAGTCTTGGGATTGGTACCACTGAGTGAATCATTCAAACACTTTTCTGAATCCTTTTTTGGGAAGCCTATATTAAATTACTAAAGTCATAGACAGAGATACATTAACAAAAAAACAAGCCATATTAACAAGTTTTTCCATTCACCTACATTATAAATCAGATATTTTCCCTTACTTTATAACAATCATTGGTCCAACATTACATAAATTGCTTAATTCCTGCCTTCTCTTAAACCTCACTCCTCCTCCTCAATATACATGTATTATTCCCACAGTTTCCATTTATTTGTATGAAATTCACTCCTTCCCTTTTTTAATGTTTTTTTCTTCCAGTCTTTTATCTCTTTTACAATATTCAATACTTCAAATAGTTGGTTTAGACTTTGATTTCCATTTTCTAGTAATTCCTTTTTAGCAGCCAACAGAATTAAACTTAAGAAGGCCTTACTATGTCTAGGCAGTCCAGAGCCTGTGACCCAGCTCAAAAGAATAATTTCCTATGTTGCAGACATTTGCTTAACCAATATTTCTGACAGAATACTCTGTAGGGAACCTTTAAAATCTGCCAACTTATTACACTCCCAAACATCAAAGACAATACAATTGTGTGCAGAGCTCATTGTTAGTGGTGCCACCTATACTGAGCCAGAAGATATAGCAAACCTACTGGATGACAAATTCAGCCCAAACATTAACCCCCTCTCTCCCTCAACCTTCTGTTGAGAAATACCATCAAATATAACTCGCCCTACTATCACTAGGGAACAGATCATTAATGCTCTCTCTAAGGTCAAGAACACTGCATCATTGTGCATAGACAATATCCCAGGATGCCTTCTAAATAACAAAAAACATGACCAATCAGGCCGTCTGGAATTGCTGTTTAACTGTAGCCACCAAACAAGCATCATGCTAATGAATTGAGAACAGAAACAGTCATCCTTCTGCACAAAGATGAGACACCTACAGTCTCATAGGTGACAGACCCATAAGTCTCACTGGTCTCATAAGCAAAGCCATGGAAATAATTATCATGGAAATGATTATTAATGACACAGGAAACATCCAGACACTAGAGACAACCCAGTTTGGTTTTGTCAAGGGCAGGTTATGTCTACTCAACCTGGAGTACATCTTTGAGAAGGTCATCAATGCAATGGATTAGGGAAAAATGGTTCACACTGCCTACCTTGACCTGGCCAAGGCATTTGACACAATACCCAACTCAGGCATTGTTGAAAATTCAAGATGTTAGGTATAAACCCTTATGTCACATAGTGGAAGACCCAAGAAGTTAGAATTTGGGATGCCACCTCTACAAAGAGGCCAGTCACAAGCAATTTCCTCAGGGATCAGTCCTGGGACTGTTCCTTTTTGGCATTTACTTCTGTGAAGTAAATACCAATGTCAATGGCTTCTGACTAAATGTGCAGATGCTTGCAAATTAGGAGCAGTCATAGAATCCTCCACGAACACAAATGTTCTTCAGGAAGGGCTGACACGGAGAAATAACTGATGTCAGAGACATGAACTAAAACTAAATGCCAAGAAATGCATAACAGTATCCTTTGGGAAGTCATTCACCCATGGTAACTGCCATATTGACAACACACCCCTAAGAGTTGACGCAGTAGTCAAGGACTTGGGGACACACATATACTGTAATCTAGACTTTGACATAATGTGTCTACAGTAGTAAGGAAATCATTTTGTGTTGTGCAACTTATAAACAAAGGTATGTTATCTAGGTCCAAGGAGGTCATTGTTCCACCGTATTCTGCATGCATCAGACCTATCATTGGGTACAATGATCCCTTTGGTATTTACCTTACCAGGCACATACAACAATTGAAACATCCACAGAGGTTCCTCACTAAAAAAAATTCAGGGCATACTAACATGTTCTCTGCAAACCTCAGGGCCAATCCCTGTATTCTGTCTCCTATAAGCTGTTGAGGGGAGATCTATGCCTGGTATACAAGGCATTATCAGACACCACTCTGATGGACTTCCTGGATATATGCAAAACAAGCAGCATGAGAATTACCCATTCTGAACGTTGTCTATGATGTAAGTAGGACCTGGAGAGACAGTTATGTATCCCAGATACTACCCTTTCTCCGGAATAGGCTCCCCATCCATGTGAAGCAGAGTTTCTCCCTAACCTAATTCAAGTGTAAGTTGGAGAATTGGATCTACCAAGCCCTGATTATACTTAAAAAGGGTACCAGAACTTGTCCGAGATTTGGGATGCATTGCTAGGCTTAAAAAGGCCCTTTTGGTCATTAGTCTGGTACACACCTATGAACGTATGACCCTAAAACATATGTTCTCCGTTACCTCTTTCTTCCAGATTACACCTCCAATATTTGCTGTCTAGCTGAGGAAGCATTCTTTGAAATCTGTTCAGGGTATAAAAACACCTATGTAAATGCTTCCAAGCAAAAAAATCCTAAATCTTTTGGACTTTTGTTGCATACCTGCAAAATATATATATATATATATATATATATATATATATATATATATATATATATATATATATATATAAAAATATACACCCTTGTTCCTTTGTAAATTGCTTTTCCACTTTCACTTTCCAATCTTTTCTAACCTCCAGTTATTGATTCTTATAGTTCTCATGCAGTATTTGATATGTCCTACTAATCATCGGTATTTTAACAGCAGCTTTTGTTCTGTTCAATTAAAAAAAAAATCATCTAGGGCAGGTCTTTCATGTAGGGTCCATCTATCCCATTTTTTTTGCCTATACTCTGATGTCAGTCTGTGGTAGGGAAGGGAGTCTCTAGCCTGTGGTCCAAACGTATTCGTGGCCTCATTATACTCTATTACCTTTCCTTCTCTAGATATTTGCTCCCAAAAGCTTGGTTCCATTGCCATTTTTTCCCACTAAATTCCAGTGCCCTCTTGCCTATTTTCTATACTCCTACTTGCAGTCATTCCTATTGGAAAATCTTCTTTCTCCATTCTTGTGTTGGTTAGTTCTTAGAATACTTTCTGCTACTTTTTGAATGTAATAATCTCTATGATTGTCATTATTCTCCTTGAGGATCTGCATCCATAATCCCACTCTCTCCTTATTTCTTGACCTTTCCTCTGTTTCATCATAATCCTTTTGAACTTTGAATTATAACTTCTGCTTGTGGTATATATATGAGCCTTTACCGTGTAGCTCTAAAATATCCATTCAAGTCAGGTAATCCTAAACCACCTTGTTCTATTAGAAAGATCAACTTTTGGAGGTGTGTTCAAGATGGCAAGCAGTTAGCAGCACAGCAATTTTGCTCTGCTTCTTCTATACATTTTTGACAGGATTAAATGATCATTTTCATCAAAAATCATTCAAATATGCTAAAATATCAGATTCGTATCACTTTACTGAAAGACCATTTCAATGACACCCATTTCAATGAGACCAAATCACCTAAAGTTCATTTCACTGAAAGTTAATTTCTATTAGTATATATAATTCTATTAGTATATATAGTTAGGGGGTGTGGGGGGGGCACAGCCCCCCACCTAGTTGGGTTTTACCAAATAATGTAAAACAAAACCAGACAACAGAAAACCAAATTAAATGAGGGGCTATGCCCCCACACCCCCTAACTATATATACTAACACCAGGATCACACTACAGTGGGGAAAAGGACATGTACCTTTGACTTGCCTTAGAGAACTACTTGTCATTGAAATGAGTTTTAGGTGAAATTAATTTTAGATGAAATGAACTCTAGGTGATTTGGTCTCAGTGAAATGGGTGTCAGTGAAATGGTCTTCCAGTGAAGTGATACGAATCAAAAATATGTTGGAAACTTCTTGGGACATTTTGGTGAAAAAACGAATTTACATTTCAATTATTTTCCTTTCCTAATTTCAAGATAAAGATTTACCAAAGGAAGACGAACCACTCTAATGTAGTTTCACAAGACAATTCAGTGAAGAAAGCGTTACAGTCTGTTCTTTGTAATATAAAATATCTATCCTTAAAACTAGATAAACTGGACTCCAAAGTGGACAAAATAAAAGATTGTACAAAGCAGATTGAATTAATCAAGGAAGTAGTGTTTTCTGTTTCATGTGACCTTACTTGTCCTTTTAAGCCGAGCACTTGTTCTGTTGCATATATCTGAAGAAGTCTTAACTGTAAGATGAAAGTGTTTATATTTCTGGTAAAGTTGTGTCTATTTTAATAAATCTGTTGTTCTGTCATCCCAGTTGCCATTGGTGAAGTACAGTTTGGCGGGGTTGGTTTCCCTGTTATATTAATACAATGTCTATTAGAGACGTAGCAGATTTAAAACAAGATGGTTCTTTAAAAATATCTCACTATTCTGTAAGATTTGGGACTCAAACCAATATTGGTAAAGTATTGGTATCCAATGCATTATACTCCAAAATAGAGGAGGTACTAATAGTTTCATGTTCTATATCTGACCACAGTGCTATTACATTTAAAGTAACTTTAAGTCAAACAATTTAATTTCTTACTAAAGACTCCTTGCATATATAACTAAACTAAAAGGCTTTAATGAATGGTTATTAAAAGAGCTAAGTCAGTTTATGGAATTTAACAATACTGGTGAAGTCACTGATGTCATGCTATGGGGCACGTTAAATGCGTACTTATATGGTAAAGTAAAGAACTGGTATATTTGCAAAATAAAGGATTGGGATAAAGAGTTAAATGTTCTCCAAGCTGAAACTGATAAATTAAAATTAACCCTTAAACCCAGTGATAAAGCTGCAAGCACACAGATGAAAAATCTAAATCTGAAATGTCTAGAAATCTTACATCATAATGTTTACATTAATCTATAAAAATTAAATTGCAGTCATATTCAGTAAACCTTAAGAGCCTTCATAGAATAGCTATTAGATTGAAAAATATGAATAAAATAAGCCATATCAAGGAGATTGTTTATAAAGAAGAGAAAAATACTATTAAAGCTACAGATCTGAAAGATATATTAAAATGTTTTAGCAAATATTATGAAGAAATTAATAAAACAAAGTCAACCCTGAGTTACAGCAACTTACAGGGTAGTTTTTAAAAGAAAACATACATAATAAACTATCAAAAAAAGCAAGATTGATAAGGCTCTTTTCTTTAAGGAATTAAAAGGCCAAATTAAAAGTTTACAAACTAACAAGGCACTGGTTATGGATAGGATAATTCCTGAGCTATGTAAACTTTTTACCTGATGATAATTTTACAAATTTTACTCTAATACTTTTGAAGAAGTTAAGAGTACATCTAATATTTCCCCATCATGGTGATATTTTCTTATTACACCCATTTTAAAATCAGATGAGAACCCTGTTCTACATTCTTATCGACCATTATCACTTTTAAATATAGACTACAAGATTTTCACGTCTATATTAGCAAAAATATTAAATCAAATGCTCATTGGTTTAGTAAATGAAGATCAGACTGTGTTTATAGTTAATAGGAAAGATTCAAGATAATATAATAAGATGTTTTTCTTTGATTGATATGGCAAACAAAAATAAAAAAGAATTGTCCATAATAAGCTTAGATAGGGAAAGCTTTTGACTCTGTGAATTGGTCATATGTGTTCACAGTACTAAATGAATAGACCTTTTCCACTGATTTCATAAAGTTAATGTAAAAGCTGTAAGATCACTCAATGTCTTTGATAAAATAGTTTCCTTTATTTCTATACCCTTTAATATCTTAAAGGTACCAAACAGGGATGCCCTTTATCCTCTTTGCTGTTTGCACTTATTATAGAGCTGTTTGCTAACTATATAAGATCTAACATAAACATTAAAGGTTTTAAAATAAATGAAAATTTTCTTCTAAAATTCAACTTTTTGCTGATGATGTTCTGCTCACTAGTGGTAATATTAAAATATCATTGGATCATATAGTTAACTTTATGGACTGTTTTGAAAATATTTCAGCTCTGAAATTTAATCACAATAAAACAAAAATGTTGCTTATAAACAAAGGGATAACCAATAAGTTAAACTCTTACAAAAAATAATTATCTGGGACAATTTTTAGTTAAAATACTTGGGAATTACTGTTGAGACTAATAATAAAAAAAACAGTTTTACTTAATTACTAAAACCTAATTGACACAATATCCAAATTAGCAGACAATTGGAATAAATTATTTTTCACATTTGAGGATAGACTTACTTTGATCAAAATGATAATCTTACCAGAAATCTTATGCTTTAGTCAGTCATTCACCCCCTCCCTCTATAAATGTTAAAAAACTCTATTTTACTAAATTCCTTATGGTATTTCAAAAAAGAAAGAATCTACTTGGACTGGAATATCAACATTTGGGAGGAGGGAAGCATTTATTTCCCCAATATTGACTTATATTCTAAATCTGTAATTATTAAAGTAATACTCCATTGGCTTGACTCCTGTTATATTTCCTATTGGAAATCTCTAATAGATAACAAATCTGTAATATACAAATGTAGACATCAATACCATTTGGAGGGGATTTAAAAGACTATTTAATGAAAAAGATAAGTTTACTCTCTACCCTTTCATAAATCAAGTTATGTTAATATTCAAGATATTTCTGAATTCAAATTATCTAATCAAAGATCAACTAATAATATTATTTCCTATAGCTTTCACACATGAATACTTAATATATTTTAATACAAGGAAAATGTGTGACTTAAATAGTAATTTAATTTATTGGCATCAATTTCTGAGCAGGAGTAAAATGCACTCAGATGATTATCTGATTGCTAGACACAGTCTGGAGAATAGTAATTGGTTAGATATACAAATATGTAAGGAATATATTGAAGGCAAAATTAAAATAGCATTAGACATAGAAACTAAAACGATTCCAAAAATCCTAGACTTTTTTTCTAATATAAATAATAATCCATCTAAAAGTAAGTCATATTTGTCGAACATATATAAGATTCGTAGAACTGAATTTGTTTCCCCGGAATTGAAGTACTGGAAATACTCAACAAAATAGAGAAGAATTTTCTGAGAAAATTAAGAAACTATCTCTAAAATCTGCAGGAAAATCAATGTCCTCTGTATACTGGAAGATTTATAAATGAAATTTTTTATACAGACTTTTTCTAACACCCCACACACAATTGCTGTTACATATAAAAAAAAAAAATGTTGGAGATGCAATCAAGGCCTTGATGCAGTTTGGGTTCATATGGTCATTCAGTGCAACATAGTGTCATCTTTCTGGAATGATTTTAGAAACTTTTTTCCTAGCATTGTGGTCAGATAATTGTACTATTACAGATTCCTTGATTTTGTTCAATGCCCCAATCCCAGACATTATTCCAATATGGCAAGTACCTCTTCTTTGGTCTGTCCTAGCTTTTGCTAGGAAAGTTACAACTAAAAACTGGAAATGCAAAACTACTCTCTCTCTTTTACTAGTGAATTTGTCTGTCTTGCCAAATTTGTTTGTAAAAATGAATTGTGACCATAAAAGTGAGAACTAGAAATGTAACTCATCAATATATAGCCTGACAGTAATTTAATGACTTATTAGAAAAGTACTAATGGTTTTGTGTATAAAATTCTTGTTATGGACTTTTGTGTATAGTTTTGTTTTATTTTGTTAAAAAATGTTGAATTATTGTTGTAATATGTAAAATCTAATATGTAAAAAAATAAAAAGAAAGATCAACTTTTCTCACTTAATTCGTACTCTCATTCCTTCATAAATAAATTCCTTCAACTCTTTATTAATTATTGTGCACAGCTTATCCTTTGGTTGATAAAAATATGCCAGACCTGTATATAAAACTAAAAGGATTAAGGCTTATGTCTTACCATCCACTTCCATAAACAAGAGCTTCCATTTTCTCAGTTTTTGTATTATCTTTTTCTAGTCTCTTCCCACATATCCGTAGTTGCCATAACAGAAGTATTTTAATTATCCTCCAAAATATTTCATCTTATCATATCTCTGAATCAATTCATGAGTGGGTACATAATTTATAGCTATAGCCTCTGTTTTATCTTTGTTAATTTTATATCCTGAAAACACTTGAAACTGTCTCAAAATGTTTCACGTTCTGAGATGTCCTTTTTGGACTTATTAGGTACAAATTAATACCATCTGCAAACAAAGCCAACCTTTCTAGATTACTATACCAATTTCTGAGTCCTTTATTTTCTTCGCCAATGGCTCTAAAAATAAAGCAAGTAACAAAGAGGAAAGAGAATGCCCTTGCCTCATTCCTCTGTTCAGAAACAACTTTTTCAGAGAGAAACCCTCCCACTTTAATTCTTGCCTGCAGTCCTTCATACAGTTTCCTAATTAACCTTAGTATTCTATCGGAGAAGCAAATGCTTCAATTACCCTACTCATAAAAATCTTAGATTACTCTGTTGAATGCTTTCTTTGCATCAAGGCCCACCAACAACAGTAGTATTTTCTTACATTCTGCTTCTCTCTGGATCATCATTGTTCTATTAATTTTGTCAGTTTGCCTCCCCTCCACAAAATCATATTGATCCATATGTATGAATTTTGGCAACACCACTGTCATTCTTTTATAATCATGGTTTAAAATTAAAATGAGTCTGTATGAAGCCAGGTCTGATGAGTGTTTATTGTTTAAGATAATACAGCCACCAAAACTTTCTTACAAGATGTTGGTGTTTCCCCATATTTTAAAATACTGGTCTGATGTTGTCCTTTTCATTCTTCTTCACTATTGGTTTACAGATCCAACCTTCAGACCTGACTTGACTGCATTTCTTAGACTTGGATTCTAGTCTCAATCTCCTCCCTCTGCCCAAAATGCCCTGCATTCTGTGTTGCTTCTTCAGATTTCATTTTCCACCTAGCTGGTGTAACACGGATTCTTGGTCTTGTTAGAGTCTTTTTGGGTGACAATTAGTCTAGTTTTTGCTTCATAAAGTTATTCTATGTTTATTTCTTGTATTTTTTGCATATATTCTTCTCCTCTCCTGTTCAGATTCACAGGCATTAGGTACTAATTGGTGTGCTTACCCTGATTTTCCTGCTTCTTATCTCTGCATGGTTGGCATTTCTGCCTTTCTGTTTTCTTTCTTCCTCTGTCTTGAGTTGTTGCAAAAAATAAACAAAAAAGTTATATTTATATTTTTACTGGTTCTAGCTGTTAGCTGCAGGGTTGTTGTGTTTTTTGGAGTGTGGTTCATTAGTGTGCATTTCAAGTTATAGGAAACTTAAAGTTATAGTTACAGTTAAAGTTCAAGTTTTTCTTCTGCATCATGTCTGATAAGCCTAA